>NW_007733935.1:15887-24610 GCF_000696425.1 Galeopterus variegatus
GGGTGAGTGAGGTATGGGCGCGACACTGAGGGTTGCGATCCGTTGCCGGTCACGAAAAAAGACAAAAAAGGAAAAAAAAAAAAAAGAAAATTCTAAGACATTGCAGCATAGCTGTATAAGCGCATTATTTAGGAATATGGAGGTAAATTTCAGAAGACATAACTAGAAGAACTGGATGGCTGCCTCTGGGCATAGGTGTCAGGGTAGAGGCCAATCATTTTTTGGCTATAAACCTTTTAATATTATTTAGATTTTTTATCTATGCACATGTATTGTACATTGATGTAAAATTTAATTTTAAAATTAATACAGGATGATGAAGGCTGTCTTGGAGGAACATGCAAGAAACTATGCATTATTCTTAATGTTATAATGTCTCTAATTAGTAAAGCTGTGAAAAGGTTTTACTAGGCTGACTGTGGAGACCTGTGGAATGTACATAACAGCAATCCTCAACGTAAGAACGAGGCACATTCTGAAAGATTAAATGTATTTTATTTTTTAGCACATCTGTTGAAAAATACCCTGATTAGCCTACCTGGGGTAGAAAACAGAACCTCCAAGAATGTCAGTATTGGCTGCCACTCAGGGTGCAGAGGAAATACAATCTGTGCCAGAGGGACAGGAAGCAGGAGCCTGGGAGGCATCCAGGAGAGAGGAGGTGAGGTGAGAGAAAGTGGGCAAAGTCAACCCAAGAGGCAACATGCAAAGACGTGAGTGCCTATGAGGCCCAGCTGACTCAGGGCACTCTCAGTTTTCCCACTGAAATTAGTGATTTATCTGTCTCCTCCTCCTCCACCTGTAAGCTCCTGGTGGGCAGGGCCCACACCTCAACCACATCTGAGTCCCTGGCATCTAAAGGGGGACCCTGCTCATGCTCCCTAAATAGCAAAGAAATATTACTGTGTGTTTACTCCTGGCAAATGTTGGTCTTGGCACTTTCTACGTATGAACACATTTAGTTCTAACAGACCCCTGATGAGGTAGGTACTGATATTATCTCCATTTTTACAGAGGGAGACACTAAAGGACTTAGACACTCAGGAACTCTAACTGAACCACACTGAGCCTATCTGAAATCCTAGTTCTTAATCAAAGATGGCCCCCATTCTTGAGAAACTTTGTTTCTCTGATTTGCAAACCCACACACACCAATATAGGTTTTGTGGTTTGTTTGTTTTATTTTTTCCTAATTTTAAAATGCAGAGGGAGAAAGAGAAAAAAACGACCTAATATTTATTGAGTTATTGTTTAATGTGCCAAGCATTTTGCATGTGCTATCTAATTGAAATCCCATGATGACCATTTCAAGCAGATGGTATTTATCTCCATTTCACTGGTGAGGAAGTCAAGGATAAGAAATATAAATGGATTTTCCCAGGATCCTGCAGCTGGTTAGTTGCAGAAGCAAAACCTGAGTCCAGGTCTGTGTAATGACCATGCCTTCAATGTAGCCAGCCTCTAAGATAGCCCAAAAGATCCTGGCAGGCACATTTACGAAGTTCCCTCCCTGGTCATTGTATAAGGGTTGGTCTATATGACCCGACCAAATAAAGTGAAAGTGGTGATATGCGGCTTTGGGAGACTATAGGTCATAAAAGACCTGAGGACTTCTGTTTGTCTCTGTTTCTCAGATCACTTGGAAGCCAATTCCCACGTCATGAGAACAGGTGGTAAGGATCTGAGGTCTCTTGCCAAGAGCCACATGAGTGACCTATCCTGGATGTGGATCCTCCAACACCAGTCCATCCTTTAGATGACTGCAGCCCCAGCTGACAACTTGAACTCTGAAAGACCCTCAGCCAGAACTACCCAGTTAAGCTGCTCTCAGATTTCTGATCTTCAGAAATCATGTGAGATAATAAATGTTTGTTTTAAGCTACCAAGTTTTGAAGTAACTTGTTAAACAGCAATACATAGTAAATGCATCTGAGGAGGGGCCTGTGAACCAGGCATTTGTATAGTGTGGCTTTCTCACCTCCCTGGGGCCAGTGCCTGCTGTTCCTGAGCCCAGAGCTTGTCTTGACAGGTGGCCATGAAAGAGTAGCCACACATCTGTGATGACTTCTTGTTCGAGGTAAGCCCAGAGCTCGCATTGGACACATCAGTGCAAAGGAGGAGAAAAAAAACAAAACATTTTTTACCTTTGCAATCTTGAACCTGCCCCTAGAGAATGACTTTGGGGACCTGCAGAAAGAGATCTTGTTCATCCTGTGCATTTGTGACTTTGCCACTTTAAGGGAACCAAAGAGAATAGAACAATTTGTGTTTTGGTAACCAACTCAGGAAGTCAAACTTTCAAGGGAAATGAATGCAATACACTTAATTAAGGCTACTATGGCCATAGGCAGACAAGAGCACTTTCCCAAGCCTGCTGCATTCCTGTTGATGTCACTCCCCATTTAAACAGAACAGGGGCTGCAGAGTGTGTCTACTTGTGCTTCAACAGTAATCATAAGAGGGTTATCTGTCTCTGAAACACAAGTTCCATGAAATCAGGTGCCGAGGGAGAGAAAGCCAACTGATGCACCCACTCCCTCTTCTGTCCAGTTTGCCACCTAGTGTCCAGTGCAAAACACAGCCATGGACTGCCACAAAGGGGAGTGGACATTCCCTTTGTTAAGACCCTACTTGGCTCTAAGCCCTGTGGTCTTTTTTTCTTATCAGCAGCTCCTAAAAACATGGTTAGATAGGAACTGTAATCATCATATTCATAGACAAGGAAAGGAGGCTCAGGCTGCTGAGCCTCTGTTGGCATTCACACAGGTGGTGAGTTAGAATTCTAATCAGAATTCTTGCTTTGTCATGACCCAACCTCCCCCTCCACCATGCACCCCCTTACAGGCCTACTAAAGAGATCTAGAGGTGTGGAGTCCTAGTCCCAGGCCCACCACCATCCCAGCAAGCAGAAGGCACCATGGAGAGGCAGCAGTGGGCAGTGGAAAGTCTTGGGTTTGATTCCAAAACCAGTTTGGCCATTTTTTGTTTATGTGACCTCGGGCAAATGTCTCAACCTTTCTGAGCTCCACTCTAGCTCAATAATCAGGATTACTGAGACGATTGGGTGAGAAAATACATGTAAAGTGCTGAGCAGAATGAATAAATAGATAGGCAGATAGATAGATAAAATGCTTAGCAGAAAGGACAGTGCCCCCCTCCCCCACCTCCTGGAGTTTTCAGAAGCCATTAAACAGTGTTAGAGACAGAGATGCCTCGAAGTCCTAAAGTTCACCTCTGGGAGAATCCAGAGCATGAATGTAATATGCAGGGATTTTCCTTCTCTGGGCCCAACTGCCTCATCCATCAAATGGGCCTAAAATGAATTCCTGCAGCACAGGGTTGCAATGATACATGTGACAGTACTTGGAAAACTCAAAGAATCTTAAGCAAATGATGACTTCTTTTTTCATATTTTGTTTACCTTTGGATCTCCAAGGCATCGCTCCAGTTAAATGGCAACTTGCTATCAGGTCCTACAAGGCCCAGGGACAATAGAGAGGACACACAATTCACAAACAGCAGCAGGGGGTGGGAATCACTTCATCCGATCTTTACCTGAGACCCAACCACACCCAGCCAGAACCCTCATGATTTGGAAAGCTGAGTTTTAAGTCTTGCTTTTTTTAACAGTTTCTTTTGATGAAACAAGTACAAAATTTGTTGTCAGAAGCCTTGTGTTTCAATCCCAGGTCTGCCACCTACTGGCTGTGTGTCCTCAGAGAGTCACCTAACTTCTCTGAGGCTTATCGTTTTTATCAGAATTTGATAAGCTAATACATATGTGGGAGTGGTGAAGAACTGTGACCAGGAATGACACAGTCCCTTCAGAACACAGTCAAGGAGTTTCAGAACAGAAGCTGTCCTGGTGTATAATTTGTCCTTGCTCACCAAGAAATCCAGAGCATCTCCCTTTGTGACAGAATGACACAGTCCCTTCAGAACACAGTCAAGGAGTTTCAGAACAGCTTCTGTCCTGGTGTATAATTTGTCCTTGCTCACCAAGAAATCCAGAGCATCTCCCTTTGTGACACTGCATCTCGCCCACTTGTAGATTCCTCTACAGAGACCTTCAAGGGCCTTATGAGATGCCCCTGTGGCATGTCTCTTGCTCAGGTGAGAGCACCTTTCTTGGTGTCCTGTGGCAAGTCGTCTCAAGCTTACCATGATAATCCTGGGTGATCTCAATGCTGGTGATGTTGGTTTCCAGTGGCCAATATTTGGGGATCTCTTCTCTTCTCACCTGTGATTCAGAGTCTCTGGATATCAGTGGAGGGATTGCCTCAGCAGTTAAGATATTCCTTCTGAAGGTTGTGCTGTTCTCTGGGCAGACAGAGCAATGGAGCCTATGGAACCCTGGTGTTCTGCAGACTGGACCAGGGGCCAGTTGCAAAAATAATAGCACTGTGGGCATTTCTCAATTCAAGGAATATATTAAGCTAATGGCTGGAAATTTTTCAACTTCAAATTTTTTTTTTATGTCTTTGGCACCTGTTAGTACTTCTCCATGCTAAAATCTGGTATTGAATTATGTCTTATATACTTAGCTTTTTAAAACTTTATTTATTAATATTTTATGGTGTACCACAAGTAGCAGTATCCAATTCAAGACACAGATTCAAGAGGCTTCACTGCCTGTCCTGTCCATCTCAGCCTGTGCGCTCTTCAGGATACATAGTAGCTGTGAAATGAAGACATTGACTCATATCCAGTATTTCCTTTTTTAAAGGAGGAAAAAGAAATAATTGCCATGTCCACGTTCCTTTCTAAACTCAACCCTTCCACTTCAGTGGATCCCATCCCTTCCCACCTATTCAAGGACTTTTCTCCTCTCTATCAAATGCTTGGTTTTCACGTCCTCTTTACAGGAAAACTCTTCAAAAGCTGCCGAGGCTCACTGTCACCACTGTGTCTCCTGCCTTTCTTGAAGTCACTGTAATCGAGTTTGGGTCCTGCCATTCTGCTGGAAGAGCTTTTGCAAGGGCACCCACGACCTCCATGTTACAGATCCCATAGTCCATTCCCAGTTCTCCTCTTTCTCAAACTCTCGGCTCATTTTACTCCCTCTTTCTTAGAACACTCTCTTCACCTGGCTTCCAGGACATCACTGGCTCGCGGTTCTCTTCGTTACAGATCCCATAGTCCTTTCCCAGTTCTCCTCTTTCTCAAACTCTCGGCTCATTTTACTCCCTCTTTCTTAGAACACTCTCTTCACCTGGCTTCCAGGACATCACTCGCTTGCGGTTCTCTTCTTGCCTCACCTAACGCTCACTCTGTGTTCCCCACCTGGCTGCCCCTTGTGCTCCGGTTCTTGAGCTGCTTCTCTTCTGTGATTATTTTCACTCCCTGGAGGAGGAGAATGATTTCATCCTACTCTGTGCCTAATATACTGTCTGAAAGCTCTCAGATGTATAGCTCCAACCCGGACCTCTCCCTGAAATCCAGACTTTTACCTATAACTGTCTTCTCAACAGTTCCTCCTGGATGCCTAAGTGACATCTAGACCTAACGAGTCCAAAACCAAACTCCTGGTTTCCCTGTTTAAACCTTCCCTCCCACATTTGCCCATTTTGGAAATGCTGACTCCTTTCTTCCAGGAATTGGAAATGCTGACTCCTTTCTTCCAGGAATCCAAACTCAGAATCACCCTCAGTTCTTTCTCTCACATCCAACCCATCAGTAAATCCTGTGAATTCTGCCTTCAAAATGCATCCTGTACCTGACCACCTTTTACCACATCCACTGCCTTCACCCAGGCTGGAGCCACTCTTACCTCCACCTGGATTCCAGCTATAGGCTCTTGTTCTGACCCAGCAACCAGAGCGATCCTATGAAAATGTGCTCATATCATATCCCATGACCAATACCCTCTGCATGACTTACTCCACCAGTCCCTCTGTTCAAATGTCATCTTATCAGACAGCCCTTCTCTAAACACCCTATTTTTAAAAAATACTAATCCTCCTACTATCTACCCACTGCACTCCCTATGGTTTTACGCCATTTATTTTTCATCAAAGATATATTATATATTTATTTGCTATATATGAGTGTGTGTATATTTATATATATGTACACACACATATATATGTACATTGTCTCCGCATGAATGCTAACACTTTACCATTTATATTTGCTACTTTATCCCTAGCACCTAGAACAGTGCCTGACTCAAAACAAGTCAGTAAATATTTGCTGAATGAATGAATGAAATAAACTTGTGAATGACCCCAATATAAGAAGTGCCAAAATACAAAATGAACACAGAGACCGGAGAGGAGGCAGTCAGAGCAGCCTCCTTGGACGAGAGGATATGACGTTGAGTTGTTTGGCACAAGTATGAGAGTCACTGATCAATAATCAAGTAGGAATATACCGATTGAAGCTTGAATTTAATTCCAGTTCAAATATCACCATTCACAGGCATTCTTTTCTTTGGGAAAGGGGTCAAGTGTGCCTGGCCTCCAAACTCTTTTCACATAGAAGAGATCCTGCCTTTGGGTCTTCTTTCCAGTGCTCAGTAGAAGCAGAAGCATATGACTGTTGGCACAGGGCAGCTTTAGTGTCCATGGCTCAGCCCACATAGGATGGGCAATAAAGAAAATTCACTCAGAGATTTTAAAGAGCACATATGGACAAACCAGACCTGCGGGAGGTTTAATGTTGCTGGGGATGTTTTGTTCTTCTGTTGGAATAGCAGCAACTGGTAGTGCTTTGAGAGAGAGGAATCAGGTGCGTTTGCAGAGGGGGCACCACCTCGGCTGTGGGGAGAGTAGGTTAATTTCAGCTGCTGCCGCTAGAGGTCTATTAGTAGCTAGAAATAAGAAGAGGCTTCACTCTGGCAGCCTTTTCAGGGCTCCTGGGGAGCTGCCTGCCCCAGGGTTGGCCTCCAGAGCACGCTGAGCTCACGTCGCAGCTGCCAGTCCCTCTGCTGTGAACTTTTTGTCCCCCAGAAGTGCCATATTGGGCCCCCTCCCCTAAATGGAATGGAAGGACAACCCCCTAGAAGTGTTGGCTGCAATAAGCCATGGTTTGAAGGTGGAGAGATGAGAAGATGGTTTCTGGTCACTAAACACACATTTCCACATTCAGTAGTAGCATTTGTAATTACCTGAAGGAGGTCTTCTTCCTTTTGTGAAATGAATATTTCCCCAAAGGTCTACTTACCAATCAAGTTGTTTTTATGCAAAAGAGTTAAGAGCTCACAGTCTGAGGAAATCCTTCAAAAAATCCTATGGGTAGTAAATTGTTAAATCCAAATAATATATCTGTCTGGTGTAGATTCATGCCTCAGGTTTGCTTTAAGTGGTTCTTAGACTGGTCTGTAGATGAGTTAGAAGTATCAGCCATGTGTGTTTCAGAGTTCAGTTATGTATCATATGAAGATCCATTCTATATTTTTTACTGAGATAAAACTGAACATAAATTCACCATTTTAACCATTTTAAAGTGTATAATTCAGTGGCTTCCAGTACATTAATGATGTTGTGCAACCATCACCACTACCTAATTCCAGAACATTTCAATCACCCCCAAAAGAAACCTGTGCTCATTAGACAATCAATTCCTACCCCCCTCCTCCTAGCCCCTGGCAACCACTAACCTTTCTGACTCTATGAAGTTGTCTTTTCTGGACATGTCGTATAAATGACATCATACAATATGTGGCTTTTTGTATCTGGCTTCTTTCATTTAGCATAATATTTTCAAGGCTCAGCCATATTGTGGTATGTATCAGGACTTCATTCCTTTTTATGGTTAAATAATGTTCCATTGTATGTATACATTACTTTTTTTGCATGTTAGTTATCCATTCATCAGTTGATGGACATCTGAGTTCTTTCCACTTCTTGTCTATTATGAGTGATGCTGCCGTGAACATTTTTGTACACGCCTTTGTTTGGACATCTCTTTTCAGTTCTCTCGGGCATGGACCTGGGAGTGGAATGATCATTCATCTTTTGCATTTAACATGGAGCGCCTATTCTCCGCCAGGCCTCAGAGTACAAAGAAGAGTAAGAGATGGCCTCTCCCTCCTTTCAAGTAAACTCCCTCCATGTTTTCTGCATGTTATTCATTTGTTTATTTTGAATGAATGTTCAAACATTTGTTTATTTTAAACAAATGTTTACTTGTTCAAAAGTATAGAATGGAGCTGCATGTAATGCATAATTCCAAGCACTGGGAGTACATCCATGAACAAGACAAACACAAGTCCCAGCTCTTGGGGAGCTCATGGCAGAGTGAGCAGACGGGAATGAACCAAGTAAACAGAAGAGCAAATAAGATCATTTCAGATGAGGGTGCAGGAGGACGACTTCAGCTGGATTGTCATGGACAGCCTCTCTGAGGAGGTGGCATTTGAGCTGAGGCCTCAATAATAAGAAGGAGCCAGTTGTATGAGGAGCCACAGATAAAGCCATGAGGACATTGAGGGGGAAAGCATTCTGGGCAGAAGGAACAGCAGTTGCAAAGGCTCTTAGAAGGGGATGATTTTGGCAAGTTCAAAGACCTAAAATTTGCTCTCATCCCCAGCCTTCCCTTCCTGCCTCCATCCTGTGCAGTTGAAGGCTGACTTCACATCTGTGCCCACACATGGACTTTATTCCATCTGCCGCTCCCTATCTCTTCTGTATCTTCTACCCTTCCCTCTCTACTGTCTCCTCTCAACAGTGGTTAAACATAAATAAATCTCTGACTTAAAAAAAAAAATCTTTAATCTACCT
>NW_007733935.1:25192-27080 GCF_000696425.1 Galeopterus variegatus
AGGGGAAAGCATTCTGGGCAGAAGGAACAGCAGTTGCAAAGGCTCTTAGAAGGGGATGATTTTGGCAAGTTCAAAGACCTAAAATTTGCTCTCATCCCCAGCCTTCCCTTCCTGCCTCCATCCTGTGCAGTTGAAGGCTGACTTCACATCTGTGCCCACACATGGACTTTATTCCATCTGCCACTCCCTATCTCTTCTGTATCTTCTACCCTTCCCTCTCTACTGTCTCCTCTCAACAGTGGTTAAACATAAATAAATCTCTGACTTAAAAAAAAAAATCTTTAATCTACCTTTCAGCCAGCAAAACCAAAACCCATTTATGGATCTTTCTGATTATTGTGGCATCTTTCTCTTTTTCTTTATACATAAGCATATTGAAGAGTAGCCTACAAGTCGAATCACCACCTTCCTGCTCTTCATTATTCTTCAAACTTTGGCCATACAGCTTTGGTCCCCACAAATTCACAGACACTGTTCTTTCCAAGGTCTCCTCCTGTTCATGAAATCTAGCAGGTGCTCTTCAGTCCTGAGCCTAGTTAACCTCTTGGCTGTGAAGGATACTCTTGAGTTCTCCCTGTTCTTGAAACTCGATGTTCTATAAGTCTAAACCTTACTCCTTTCCTCGCTCCCTTTTCTCAGTCAGTCTTCCTCTCCCGTGTCTTTTCTGCTGCCCACTTGTTACATATTGGTGTTCCCTCTTTCCCTCTCATTCTCATCCTCTTCCAAGGTGATATCAACCAAACATCCATGGTGCAATGGTTTGAATGTGTCCCC
Source organism: Galeopterus variegatus (assembly GCF_000696425.1). Classification (NCBI taxonomy): domain Eukaryota; kingdom Metazoa; phylum Chordata; class Mammalia; order Dermoptera; family Cynocephalidae; genus Galeopterus; species Galeopterus variegatus. The sequence continues at coordinate 25,967 of NW_007733935.1, forward strand.
CGAAAGTTTATGTGTTGGAAACACAAAGGCTCACAGGAACCTAACCCTGAATTTCTCCTAGGAACAATGACTCAGTGTTCACTAATTCAGTGTTTGTTGTGACTTAACATAGAACATAACTTCCAAGAATAAAGAGAATCAACTATACCATCCAAACCACAATGTTCCTAGGGCCATTTTGTTTCCATCCTCAATTTCTCATCTTTGATAAACTCATATATTCAGTTGTCTACTGGGCAATTCTCCTCAATTGCCACAAAAACTCTTAATAATGAGCATGTCTAAAACCACATTCACATCTTCGTCCCATCCTCTCCCCACCTAATCTTCCTGGTTTCCTTGGCTCTGCTAATGACCTATCTAACCAATGATTCAAATCACCATCTTAGAGTTCTCCTCAACTGTCCCTTCTCCCAAATCCCCACATCTAAACTGTCCTCAAGTCTTCTGCAATCTCCCTCCCATATCTTGAGTCAGTCTTCTTTGTCCCATTGCTCTTGCCTCTGCCTGGCTCAGACTACTGTCATTGGATTTCTGAAGGACATTCTACCTCTCTCCTTCTAATCAAGGCTTCACCTCACTGCCAGAATTATCTTTCTACAGTGCAGATCTAACCCTGTTGGATTCATCTTCCAGTTTAATATCTTCACTGGCTTTCCATTGCAAACAGTGTCAAGTCCATACTCCAACCTGGCATAAAGAGACTTCCACCAGCTGGGCTCGGCCCATCCCTCCATCCACTCCTTCTGCTGAGCTGAGCCTCACCCTCTCTCCAGCACAAATAAACTCCTCTACTGTTTCCTGAGTATCCCACAGTTGCATGTTGATCTCTCTACTGGAATATCCTTCTCCCTCTCACTTGACCTTTCATTCTCACCCTCCTCATGCTCTTAAAAGTTTTCCAATTCTTCTCCTCACTCCCACCAGCCTAAATTAAATGCAGTCCTCTGTCTTCTCCAAATTTAAGTTGATTAGCAATTACTTTTACTGTTCTGCAAGAGTTGATTTTCTATCTACCATATGACCCAGCTATTCCACTGCTGGGTATATATTCAAAGGAATGTTTATCATCATGTGAAAGGGATATGTTCACTCCCAAGTTTATTGCAGCTCC
>NW_007733935.1:28085-30350 GCF_000696425.1 Galeopterus variegatus
TCCTCAGTTATATGTGGGAGCTAATAAAAATAAATAAGTAAATATACAAACAAATAAATGGAGGGGAAAGACAGCAATCACATTAATTCCTTGAACTTGTTAAGATAAGTGAACAGATATGATGTTGATGGGGGTGACAGAAAAAGGGGAAAAGCAGGAATTGATAAAGGGACACGAAAATCAACTACATTGTATGCTGATAAATTTTTTTAGGAAAGAGTTGATTTTCTCATAGGATAGGCACATGTCTGGTTGCTTCTACAGCCCCAGGACTGAGCACCTCCTATAAGGAGTGCACTTGGACAAAAGTGTTAGCTCCTCTGAGACTCAAATTCCCTTTTGCAAAAGGGAATTAGTTCTACCCACTTTGAATGGCTCTTGTAAGGACTAAATGAGCAGCACCTTAAAAAACCAAACAAAACATTGCTCAGAACCTGGACTAAGAAGACACTCAAGCTGTGTCACTGCTTTTGCCTAGTCCATGGCAGCAAGAACTCCCTCCACCCTCCAACTGCTGCCCCAAACAGCTTCTCCCTGAGGCCTCTTCATTTCCAACAATGATGACACCATTCAAATCCCCAGGCTCTAAACCCCTCTCTTCCCCATTTCTGCCCATATTCATTTGTTGTTCAGGAAGACCTGTTGAATTTTCCTTTTTACAACGTTTCTAGTAGCAACACCTCCCTATCCGCTTCCAAAGCTCCCCCACCCTACTTTAAGAACAATGACTGCATGCTTGGATTATTCCTTACAATCTTCATTGGTCTTTCTGCGCCCACTTCTCCCAACCCTCTCCATTCCTCCCAGTGCTCCAAGCTGCAGTAACCTTCTGAAAATATGCAAGTGCCAAAAACTCCCTTCCATCTATGCACATACAAGATTGACATGTGAATGGGTTAATGATATTGAGAGCAGTCATGACAGAAGAGTGTTGCTTGATGACATTCTGAAGCTGGAGAAATTCTGTTTTTCAATGTGCCTTATTCAACATTTGGCCGGTGTTATAAGTGAATTACAGAGAAGGGATGTTAATCAAATTGCTCATGACAAAAAGTCAGGGGAATAGCAGATACAATAGGTACTTTTTCCAGTCTTCTAGAATGTTGAGTAAAAATGAATAAGATGTTGTAAGGATAAATGAACTTTCTATTTAGATTCCAAAAGTCAAATGCCAGACCAGGGTGCCCTTACTTAAAAACAGCATATGGGGTAATCAACTGCTAAAAAAAAAAGGCAGGAGTGGGGGGCAGGGAGTCACATGAGGTTGGTGATGCAAACTCAGGAAGTGATTGACCATTGTTCTTAGCTCCAAGAAGTCAACTTCTGGAGTGTGTCCATTTGAAGAGGAACGTTGACCAACTGCAGAATGTCCTTGAATGAGCAATCAAAATAAAGAGGCATGAAAATACCAACAATGGAAAACATACATCACCATTTTATTTCAAAATGGAGATGGAGGTTCAGATGAATTTGTGTCACATTATCATACTAAAAACCAGTTTTCTTCAAACTCAGTGAATAGCAATTCNAATTTGTGTCACATTATCATACTAAAAACCAGTTTTCTTCAAACTCAGTGAATAGCAATTCACTGAAGGACAGATAATATGAAGGGTCACTTTGGCTAGTTTACAAGTGGCATCTTGCCTGTAACCCACTGCAATTGCCTCTACACTTGAGTAAAGTTAAATAGTCATTCAGTTATTTCTTCCATTTAAGTGAAAAAATGAAAATCAACGCTATTGTCAGACTGTGATAATGTTTCTAGCCAAACAAAATCAAGGCCATACTAGAGCTGAAAAAAATTACTTCTGAAAGATTGTTGCTATTGTACCAATGACATCTCCAGCCTCATTTTGTTCCTCTTTCTTCCTGAACAGAGATTTCTGAGATACCGAGTTGCTGAACTGCCCTCACATTCTCATAGCACCTGACACAGAACTGGCTCCTGTTTCTCTAGTTCTTCCTTAGAATCACCAAGCCAAAGCCCAAATCTTTTAAAAAGCTCCTCCAATGCTCTCCTATCAAGAAATCGTGTGCTCTTCCTTCCTGCAGCAATGGCAATAAGCCTACATTCATTTGACTATAGATGTGTTCCTGATGGTGTTTGACGGGTGGGCTTTAATGCAATAAATATTTGTTGAGCATATACTATGTGCTGGGTACTATACTAGATGATGGGGAAAAGTAAAGAGGAATCTGGATCAATTCCAGAGCTACTGATGACAAGAGAAAAAAAGAGAAATTAGAAACTAACCCAGGGGC
>NW_007733935.1:31823-34745 GCF_000696425.1 Galeopterus variegatus
GGTTGCGATCCGTTGCCGGTCACGAAAAAAGACAAAAAGGAAAAAAAAAAAAAAAAGGAAAGAAACTAACCCAGAATAGTTGAAGAAGTTGGGCCAGCTGTGTACAGGACACCTGGCCTTCCCTTATCTCCTACTGTGGGTCCCTGCTGAGTAGACACAGTCAGACGCTGTACAAAGTGGCACAAAATAGGGTAGACATGAGCCTCAAATGAGAACTGTCTTATAAACTAGGAGCCATTGTCTTGTGTGGCCTTGCTCAAAAAAGATGAGGTAGGCCAATTACTTTCCTATTTTAGGATGCTGCTATAGCTTAAATGTGTCCTCCACCAGACCTCCCTCCCATAACCAGGCACTCTGTGCCTGCCTCAGGGCCTGCCCAGGGACCCGAAGCATGGAGCCGGGGACCAGACATTCCCCACAACCAGGCACACCACCAGCACCAAGGAGCATGCTGAAAACATCACCTCCATGTGAGTGGCCCACCACAGCCACCACAATAACCATGGCTGCTGTGAAAGTGGCTAGACACCACAAACACCATGCAAATGGTCTGCCAGCCACCGGAGTGCATTGACACAGCAGAGATAAAGAAAAGAAGAGGATGTCTCTCTCCACAAAGCCCATTTCAGAGTGACAGAAGAAGCATCTGCTCTATGATAATATTGGGGGACCTGATCACACCTCTTAGCATTGGACAGATCATCTAGGCAAAAAATCAACAGAGTAACCATTATTCTTTCAGAAGAGAAGAAATCTAGGGTAATTAGAGGGGGCAGGGGGAAGGAGAGGGGGATGGGGAGAGATTGGACAAAGAGCATAAAGAATAATTACAATTTGTGACAATATATATGCTAGTAATATTGATTTGATCAACATATCTCAATGTTGAACCCCAAAAATAAGTCTAATCAATTTTGATTCAATAAAAATTAAAAATAAAATAAAAATTAAAAACCTAAAATAAATAAATAAATAAATAGATGTGTCCCCAAAGAGTCATGTATTGGGAACTTAATCCCTGCTGTAACAGTGTTACGAGGGTGGGAAACTCTATTGTGGTAATTGAAAGGTGGGACCTTTAGAAGTGATTAGATTGCGAGTACTAAACGCTCATGAATGGATCGATCCATTTATGGAGTAATTAATTGACGGTTTAATGGGTGGTAATGGGTATGGTTCTGCTGCTTTAAAAGGAGAGCAAGTGAGGTGGTTAGCTCTCTCCTGCTCGATGCATTCACCATGTGGCACCCTGTATTGCTAGAGAGCCACCACCAAGAAGGCTCTCACCAGATGTGTTCCCAGCTTCCACACTGTAAGAAAAAAATTTTATTTCTTTATAACTTAAACAGTTTCAGGAATTTCGCTATAAGCAACAGAAATGGACTAATACAGATGCTGAGCTAAAATTCACATGGACCAGTTATAGCTGGCAACAAAGTCGAAAGGATTATCAAGAGTTACCCCATTGTAGAGAGAACTGGGTTTTCTTTATGGAACATCTGCCACTAAAGGCAGGAAGAGACTAATCATCAGATATGTGAAACCAGAGGTCACGTTTGGGCAGACGGCGGCAAAGATGTCTTAAGTGAGGCCATGAAGCCCTCAACGATAGAACAGACATTTCATGCAACGATATTCCCATTCATATCCCCATGGGGGCGGATGAACTTGGATTCGTGTCTTGAAGTCACATAAGGACTCTCTTTACAATTGATGCCCTTTTTGTTAAACTAACTCTTATTGCCATAACAAGAGCCCTAACCAGGACCGGAAAGAAGGAACATAAGATCTTTAAACAGCATCCCAAGACTAGTGACCTAGAAAGAATGAAGGGAAGCAGACTTGACACCATGGCTTCTAAGTTCAACATGGGGCCAGCCAGGAATAGGAGTCAGTGAGGAAGGCAGGAAGAGGGGACAGGCGGGGACAGGGGCATGCCAGGTGGCACCAAGTCTTGCCACTGCCATTGTAATACCTTTCAAGGGGTGGCTTGGGAGTCAGCTCCCTGGTGAAGCCTTCCCCTGCGCCCTCCTATCTGAGATGGGATCTTCTTCCCATGTTCTGACAACACCTTGGTTATGTGCCTCAATCCCTTACCACACTGTATTCTAATTACTGAACTTATTTCCATCTGAATGTTCTCTAGCCAGTGGTTCTCAACTGGGGGCAATTTTGCCCAGCTATTGCTTCTGACATCTAGTGATGCTGCTAAATATCCTACAATGCACAGGACAACCCCAACAACAAAGAATTATCTGGCCAAATACATTAATATTGCTGAAGTTGAGAAACCCTCCAAATCAGCATCATCCAGCAGAACTTTTGGTGATGATAGAAATGTTCTATTATCTGTTCTGTCCAATATGGCAACCACGAACCACATGTGGCTATTATGTACTTGAAATGTGGCTAGTGCAACTGAGAAGCTTAATTTTAATTTGCATTTAATTTTAACTAATTTAAATTTAAATGAGCACATGCGGCTACTGGCTACAGTACAAACCAAGCCTCTCCTCCCTATTCCTCTCAGACTCAGATGGCCACTCCTGACTCTCAGTGGCACTTGCTATAGCTATATTTTTACACTTGTGTGAGTATTTGATTGTTTATTCCCCTCTCTAGATTGGAAGGTCCCTGTCAGTGGGAAACATGCTAATTTGTTCACCTCCCTATTCCTGATGTTCGGTACAGGTCCTGGTGTGAAACAGGTGTTCAGTACACATATGTGAAATGAACACATAACCAAAGGATGAATGGCCAGTCAGGGAGTGTATTAGTAAAGATTCTCCATAGACACAGAAAAAATAGGATGCATATATAGAAAGAGAAAAAAATATTTATTATAAGGATTTGGCTCATGTGATTATGGAGACTGACAAGTCCCAAGATCTGAAGGGTGAGTTGATGGTGTAATTCCAGTCC
>NW_007733935.1:34950-55248 GCF_000696425.1 Galeopterus variegatus
AAAGGATGAATGGCCAGTCAGGGAGTGTATTAGTAAAGATTCTCCATAGACACAGAAAAAAATAGGATGCATATATAGAAAGAGAAAAAAATATTTATTATAAGGATTTGGCTCATGGGATTATGGAGACTGACAAGTCCCAAGATCTGAAGGGTGAGTTGATGGTGTAATTCCAGTCCAAAGGCTGGTAGGCTCAAGACCCAGGAAGAGCCAACATCCCAGTTCAAAGAAGGTAGGAAGAATTTTCATTTAATTGGGGAGGGTAAAACTTTTTGTTCTACTCAGGCCTTCACTGATTGGATAGAACCCACTCGCATTACGGAAGGCAATGTGCTTTACTCAGTCTATGGATTTAAATGTTAACCTCATCCACGAACACCCTTGCAGAAACACCCAGAACAATGTTTGACCCTGTGGCCCAGTCAAGTTAACACAAAATTAACTGTCACAGGAGAGAAATAATTTCTCTTGCTGAGTTTGTGTCTGGGTAAAATTTTATTGTAATTAGGCAAATAATTTAAAAATTTTTTTTTAAAAAAAGGACTTGGGGGCTGTCTCAACCTTGGTGGTCTCAGCCTGTATCTCGTTCCTTGAAGGAGAAGGGAAAGAACAAAAGGAACAGGATAAATCCTTCAACCCTGGTTCAGCACATGATGCTCCTCACTGGACACTGACTGCCACAGCTGCTGTTGCAGTGATGGGCTCCCATGACTTACTTAGGTATAAAGGGGGAGTGAGAAGACCACCAGGAGCTGGGTTACCATGCCCTCAAAATTCTGGACGACAGAAGTCTGGCTCACTTGGCATTTCTAGATATGGCCATTGCTAACCCTCAAACTGTTGTTTTGCATAAAAGTAAATATGTTTGTAAACAGAATGGTTTGCTGTTTCAAAAACTCAAAGACTCTGGCCTCCTAGCTCAGATTCACTGGACACTGACTGCCACAGCTGCTGTTGCAGTGATGGGCTCCCATGACTTACTTAGGTATGAAGGGGGAGTGAGAAGAACACCAGGAGCTGGGCTACCATGCCCTCAAAATTCTGGACAACAGAAGTCTGGCTCACTTGGCATTTCTAGATATGGCTATTGCTAACCCTCAAACTGTTGTTATGCATAAAAGTAAATGTGTTTGTAAACAGAATGGTTTGCTGTTTCAAAAACTCAAAGACTCTGGCCTCCTAGCTCAGAAAGCTGCTGTCTTAAGTCAGCCTCTGATGCTGACACTCTGTGCTTGGGACCAAGGGACTGTGGCATGCTCCTGCCACCTGGTGGCAACATATGAAAAGTCATGCAAAGGCATGACTGAAGGTTCTGATTTGGCCAAAACAGAAGACAGAAAGGGCAAGCTTTGGCACTTATATTAGTGAAACAGAATTACAGGTTAACAGAGCCATAAACCTGGGAGGAACATTGGTGATAACTGAGTTCAACCACCTCAATTTCCAGATGAGGAAACTAAGGCTTAGAAATACTTTGTGACTTCATGAAAGATACACTTGTATTGTTAACAAGGGCCAGAGGCACTACGTCATCACCACCAATCAAGAGCTATTTCCCTTCCAATCTACCTCTAAAAAGTAAACATTTCTTTATTTAGGCAACTGGAGACTTGATTAGTTGGCAGAATGATGAGCAATAAAATATAATTGTAAAGTAAACAAAAGGGACTAGTGTCTGTTATGATACCTCTTTTGTAATGAGCACAGGTCTTTGTAAAGATGCTGTCTTTTCATAATTGACAAAATTTTGCCAGAGTTTGTTCATACTGAGCTTGTTCTCTCCGTTTAAGTGAACAAAGATGGATGCATGTTGGCAAAGTCAAGTGAGTGATCACTTCACAGGAATAGGATATTATTTTTTCATTCATGCTTCCAGCCATCAAATATGTATTCAACATTGCTTTGTTGTACTGTGCTAGGTGCTGGGGATACAACCAGAAGAAAAGCCAGTGAGTTTTCTGCTCTCATGGAGCTCACAGCCTGACAGGGAAGACAGACGAGCTAACATGCTTGCCGTGCAAACAAGGACACGCATGTGGTCAGGGAAAAGAAGTCAATTAGGAGTGGGAGAGGTAGCTATCAATGGAAACAGAATCAACTATTGTCATTGGTCCTGGAGAGGGGGCAGTGTCGGATGGAGAATGGAGCGAAATTCCAAACACAGTTGGTGCCAGAGAAGCCAATCAGGAAGTGTAAAATGGCAGCATTGCCAAAACTGAAGAGTCAGGTGGAAGTGGGCATTGAGTAGAAATTACATATGGTCCATCATGCCTACTTGGCTATGGAGGGCTCACCCCTGGCGTGCCACGTGCTGGGCACGGCTGTCACCAGAAACAGAAGGAAGGGCAGAGGAAGGCAGTAGCAGAGGCTAGACCACTAAGTCCCAGGCCTGGAAACCCTGTAGACTGGGCTAAGGGGCAGAGATTATTAATACACATCTTGCTTCTGCAAGGATTGGCACAGGAACTGGCCCTGGGCTGTGCCAGCAGGGAGGGGGCAGCCAGCACAGGCGGCTCCTGTGGTGAAGGTGCCAGCAGGGGCCAGATGGAAACTCTGACTGTGATGTTAATTCATTCCGCTGTGGTTTTCTGTTCAGACAAATGTCGGTCTTTTGTGGGTTTGTTTAGCTTAAAGCTATTGGTTATGTGGGGCCAAGGCCCTATGTCCTTGATGTGCTTTAATTTCCTATTCCCTGATCAGTTAAGTTTAAAGGGACAGATTATCAAGGTCCTGCCTACTGGGAAGGACATCATAATGCTTTAGAGAAAAGTTGGGAAATCCCTACTAATTCCCACAGGTCTGAGGTACATCCCATCCTGGGAAATTCATTTTGTCTTATTCATAATACAACACAAGTCCGTGAGGGTTTTAGGACAGGCAGTGATCTCATGTCCTTTAACATGTCTAAGCCAAGAACTCCTTGGGAAGAGTATTAACTCTTCCGGGTGAAAAGCAGGACTGGAGCAAAGGAAGGTGGAAGCTAGAGCTTGGTTGATTCATGGTATCATGACGGCTTGTCGACTTGCTGGATTGAGTCTCCGCTAGGGAACGTCCCACACCCCCAGTCCGCCCTGGGACATTTACCTCGACCCTCTGCAGTGAACGTTGGTACAACTACCAAGAGATCTGCTTCCACCAGGGCTTGACCCGAGACCAACTGTGCGACTCTGAGAGAGCTCTCCTTCACTGACTCAGTTTCCTCAGCTGCTCTTGAGATCATTTTCAACACCGAAAAGAAAAACTATTACCGTGGCCAAATATAAAAACGTTATGCCAGATATTAAATGTCGTCCAAAAGACAGTAAATTTAATGGCCCCAAAGTGGTTTCAGGCCTCTGAGAGGATTTTACTTCCAGAGCCTTGGAGGAGAAGCTAAGTGCTGCCTTTCTATTTCTGTCCTGCATTCAAAAAGTCATAAATAGTTAACTGTATGAATCCTTTTTTAAAACCTCCCAGGAGCATCTAAAAATAGCCTCTGGGGGCTCAATGCATATTTCCTCAGGCCCTCCTCTTAATCTTTCAATATGAGTGGTGACGATTTATTGTTACTGTCACCTACGGACTCACAGAGACAAAAGCAGCTAAGCTGGAAGGCAGAGAGAAGTAGTGTTTCATGTCAGAAGGGCCTCTTGGGAAGTGGAACCTAGCACAGATTCAGGTACAGGGAGGAGAGATGTCACCTTTCCTTTCCTTGGTTTCCCTGCTAGTAAAAGGAGAAAGGAGGTGAAGTCTCCCTCACCCCAGAGTGCAGCAGGAATCTACCCTCGAGAGGAAACTTCAACAGATTCTGGCAAAGCAGAAACTGCCAACAGCCCAGTGCTGTTAGGACAAGTCAAGTCTAGTCATTAGGTGCCTCTGGATGCTCGTCACCCCTGCTGTTCCCTGTCTCCAGGCCCAGAGGGGGACCCTCCTGCCAGTTTTCCAGCCCAGGGGCATGACCCAAGGCTGACTGTCCATCACAAGCTTGATGGACAAGGGGTGGAAATAGCCAGAGCCACGCCCACCTCAGCCCTCAGCCTGTCCTTTTCTGCCAAGCCTCTGCTTCCCTTAACCACACCAGCAAATACCTCTTCTGTCTGACTCGGTGCATCTCCCTCAGGGAGGCATCCCTTGCAAACAGACTACCAGCCCAGAGCACTCCTGGCGACCCAAAAGGAAGGGCAGAGCAGGGACCTCCCTGGCGGCCTACGTACCCTCCATCTTCTCTCCAAACACTCCTAACAATGCACAGTAATTAGCTGCATCTCGGGCCCCCTGACACTCCTTAACCTGGAAAATCAGGCAGACTTGTGAGACGGCAATCAGCTCCCAGACACATCGAACTGTAATGTGATTACGCCATTTACCAAAATGCAAAGAGAGATACTTGAGGCATTTCTGATTAGGGCTGACATTATCCCTCTAATGGGCCCCCGCATTAATCAGAGCTGTTGCTATGACTATGGCAATGGCAGGGAAATAACCCCAGCTTGGTTCTGGCCTACCCAACACTGCCAAGGAAGAGGTCAGCTTTTGTTAGGGACGCAGCAGAAGAATTGCTTCTTCCCGCTCGAGAAGGGCTTTCTATTGAAACCGCACCAGCAGCCAGAAAGAGAGGCTTCTGTTTTCTTTCATTGCATTGGGGCTTTCTGGTGCCATTGCTCAAGATCACTCGAGAGCATTGTTCTGGGAGCGACCGGGGTGTGTGTGTTGAGGGTGGGGATGTGGAAGCTGATTTGTGGGGCTGTCAGAGCCTTCTGCTCTCCAGAACTGTATCTTAATTGCAGAGCGGCCTCCTGGGAATCATGAGGGGCATGAGAACCTGGGGGCAGGGGAGAGGGTTGATCCTCAGAAAAGCCCAGCTTTTCCCATGGCGTAAACACTCTGGGCTCCTGCTGCTCTCCCCATTCCAGAGCCTCTTAAGCATTTGGCAGAGACAAGCACGTACCACACACCCCAGGACAAGGCAGATGGAAAAACAGGCGGGAATGAAATGGATCTGACGGGCCCACATGGAAAACCCCCTGGCCTCTGCTCCGGGCTGCAGGGAACATAGGGACTTCAGAGGAGGGCAGGGGAGACCAGGCGATGGGTGCCAGGGACAGGGCTGTTGGAACCTCCTTCTGGCTAGTTGGTGGTAAATTGTTCCATGGATCAAGTCAGCTTCCTCCCAGGCACAGACACACACCAAAAGGGAAACTTAGAGTCAGTGATGTAGCACAGCCCCTCCTCCCTAGCACAAGGACAGAGCATGGGAGCAGAATCAAGAAATCTGGTTCCAGTCCAAGTCCTTTCTAGAATTTTCTTGGAGCCTTGTTTTTCCCATCTTCAAAGTGGGGACAATGAAATCTACCGAGAGACAGAGAGAGAGAGGAAAGAAAGAAATCTACTCTGCTGTCCTCAGATAAAAAGTCTATCATATGATCATATCACTTCATTTGAGGGAAAGTGATTTGTAAACTCTAGAGCACAAATATCCAAACTTAGCTGCATTTGGGAGGCACCTAAGGAGTTTTTGAAAGTCCCCAAGCCTGGCTCCCAGCATCAAACATTCTGGTTTCATTGTTGTGGGAGGTGGTCAGGGCGTGGGGACTATTCAGAGCTCCCAGGGGATTCTCACACGCGGCCCAGGTTGAGATCCGCTGCTCTCAGGAGCAGTACTCCAACCTTGAGCCTCATTTCCAAAACTAGCCTATATTTTTAATGAGGATAAGAATTTTTAAAATAGAAGGCTTTTTGTAAGGATAAAAGTAGAAAGTATATGTGAAAGTGCATGAAGTCGTACATCCTAGGTTCCTAATTAATGTTCAAGTCCCTCATTAGAGGCCACTACTCTGTTTCAGGGGAAAACGTCTTGTCTCCGGGGTAAGACCCCAGACAGCACCTCACCCCTTAGCTGTGTGACTGTGTGCAAGTAACTGCATAACAGCGAACATTTACAACACCTGAAGCCTTTCACATGCTTGATCTCACTTAATTATAGCACTAACCTGGTGAGGCGGGCACGGTATTGCTGCTGTCCTGTGAAGCAACATCACAGGTGATTCAGGCAGTCAGTGGTGAAGCTGGATTTCAGCCCAAATTTATCTTGTTCGGAAACTGTAGTTCTTTCCATGACCTTCTTGGTTAGAACTGACCTGAGTCAATTTTGTCATTCACTATGTAGATGTGAGAGGTCTTCAGGCCATAGGTTGTAATGAAAGCAGGTGTCAGATAGAATTCTGCCACACTGACTCTCATTTACTAGCAAAGCAGGTGCAAAAACAGGCATGCAGCTTGCCCTGTGAGCTCAATGACATCCCAATCGTTGTCCTTTTAGGTGCCCCAACAGAGCCTTGCATGAAAGCTTTGCTCAGGGCAGAGGTGACATTTTTTAGCACCAGGATTCAGCTACCCTTGTCACTGGGTCATGAGAAAAAAATCCTCTGACAATCAGCCTAACAAACACAAGGTCCTTTAGAGTCATAAGCTCATGGCACTGTTCCACTGAATGAACACAGAGAGAGAGAGACTAATCGTAAGGCTACCAGAACATTCCAGCCCAGAGTTAATGGAGGTCTTCCCCATTGGCTGTGGGGAGGGAGGAAAGGGGATTGGAACATTCATTGAGTCAATTAATTATGTTGGGCACTATATTAATTTTCCAGTGAAAATACTGCCATGAGAAAGTACTACAAACTGGATGACATAAAACAAAAGAAATTTACTCTCTCACCATTCTAGAGGCCAGAAGTCTGAAATCAAGGTGTCAGGAGGGCCACATTCCTCCTGAAGGCTCTGGGGCAAAATCCTGGCTCACCTCTCTCCTGGCTTCTGGTGGATGCCGGCAATCCTCGGTGCTCCTTGGTTTGTTGCTGTCACTCCCATCTCTATCTCTGCTGTCACATGACTTCCTCCCCTGTGTCTGTGTCTCTGTGTGTTCTCTCCTCTTCTTATAAGGACACTAGTCACCTTGGATTTAGGGCCCATCCTAATCCAATATGACCTTAACAAATTATATTTGCAAAACCCTAATTTCAAACAAAGTCACATTCTGAGTGGACATTAATTGTGGTGGGGGGGGCACTATTCGACCCAGTCCAGGCACCTACATCATGCCCGGTGCTGTGGAGAGAGAAGATGTAGGTGAGGAGCCTTGCCCTGTGCCTGGTCTGCTCAGCCTCCAGAGAGGGGGACAATGATTAGTGAATACCCTAAGCATGGTAAACACACCTTGCTGGTGCAGGACAGGTGAGGCACCTCACCCCAGCTTACCTGGGTCTGGGCTAAGTTCTGAAGGCTTGGCAGGGGTAACCAGGTGGAGGGGCATGGAGAGGCAACATGACAGAGGGAAGGACATGTAGGACCAAGGGTCCAGTCATACAGGCAGCAGGATGGGTTCATGGAGGCAGAAATGTGGGGTCTAAGATGGGCAAGTGGAGACAGATGAAGCCAAACTGATGGACAAGGGTAGGTCAAAAATCATCTCAGATGCTTCCCTAAGAAAGTTGGCATTTATCCTGTGCACCACAGGGAGCCATGGGCATATTTTAAGCAAGGGAGGAACATAGTCATATCTGCATATTTGAACAATCACTCCGAAGCAATGAAAAGGATAAATCAGAAAGGTTAAAAATGGAAATGGGAAATCTAAGCAAAAGGCAAGGAATGAGAAGGTCCTGGTATACGGCAGCAACCATGGGAATGGGAAAAAGGGAATTGATTTAATGCTTATTCAGATGAGGGAATCAGCACAGTGTGTGGATTGATCAAACGTTGGGTGTGAACAAGGAGTTAGTAATAACATCCAAGGTGTTCTGTTTGGGGTTTGGTTAATTTCAGTTCTTGAGGCCTCCCCTGAGTGATTTGGAAGTGGACCAGGGCAAAATTCTGGAGAACTCCAACATTTAAAAAGCAGAAGCAGAAAAACAAGCTGGTGAGAAATTCTGGGGAAAAAAGTCAAGTGACAGGAGAACTGGAATTACACATGGGAAGCACTAAGCAGAGAGCCACTGCGACCTGGCCAGAGCTGGTGCCCAAGAGGCGCAGCTAGCCTGACACGAGGCTCCCTAAGAAGGAAGAACCTTGGGTGGCCTGGAAACTCAGGAAGGAGGCGGGATGAAGATGAAGACCAAATAACTTTGTACTGGGCAACGTGCCCAAGCCTTGATGCCCCCAAGAACAGTGGGGTCAGGACGATTCATTCATTTGCTCTGTTAACTAGGGTGACCAACTGTCCAGGTTTACCCATGACTGTTCCAGTTTTAACCCCAAAAGCCTAACATCCCAAGAAGCCCTTCTGTCCTGGGAAAACCAGGATGGTTGGTCACCCCAGTTAACAAACACTTCTGAGCATCTGCTACATGCCATGTGTTGTCTGGGTGATGCCGAGATTAATCATACACAGAGCAGGCTCTTGGGCAGCCCACAGCCTGGAGGGGAAAAGAGGGTTTGCAAATGCTTAAAACCTGTGGAAAGGTAGGTTGGGATTCCTCTGTCGCTGACAAGGGCAAGTTGAAGAAAGGTGGCTTGGATATAATTCAAGCAAGGGATAAAACAATGCTCTCTTAGCAAAATAAAGCTGTGGTGTGAGTTCTTTAGAGTATGCTAAAAAGAGAAATATTAATTTCTTGTATCAAATTGAGAGGAGCAGGAGTTATGCTTATTCTGGGTTTTTTTAGCATAATAAAAGCAGTGTGAGTTTTCCAGATAGCTATATTAATAGGAGAAATAATTTCTCTTGTAAAGCTGAGGACAGCAGAGACCAAAAGGAAGGGAACAAGTACACGCAGGATAAAATGTGTTTGGTTTCAGATACTGCCGGGGAGAATCAGTTACAGCTCAGAAAGGAAACCCCTGTTGAACTTCCCTCCAGTCCCCACCCTTAGCCCTGTATAAGCCGCCTAGGGCTGCTGTAACAAATTACCACAATCTGGGTGGTTTTAAACAACAGAAGTTTATTCTCTCACAGTTTTGGAGAGCAGAAGTCCAAAATCAAGGTGTCAGCAAAATTGCACTTCCTCTTCAGGTTCCAGGGAAGATTCTGTCCCTTGCCTCTTCCAGCTTCTGGTGGCTGTTGGCATCATGGGTGCTCCTTGACTTGTGGCTGCACCACTCTGATTTCAGCCTCGATCTTTACATGGCCTTCTCCCCAGTGTTTCTTCATGCATCCTCTCTGCCTGTCTAATCTTCCTCTGCCTTATTCTTACAAAGACATCTGTCATTGGATTTAGGGTCCACCCAGGTAATACAAGATGATATCGTCTCGATCCCTCAGTTAATCACATCTGCAAAACCCCTTTTTCCAAATAAGGTCACATTCACAGGTTCTGAGGATCCAGACTTAGACACATCTTTCTGGAAGCCACAATTCCACCCACTACACCCTCATTAATATAATCTGAGTCCATTTTCACCTCCTATGTGTTGCAAGGGGCAAGGAGAGCCCCCTACCTTGACAAAGAGCCCACCTGCCATTAGCCCCAGCCACACACAAGCAGAAAAGCCATTGATAGGACCTCCACATATGGTTGGCTGATTTATGTACTGCACAAAGGCCCTGGATTAAGGGGCAATTGGGAGACCATACTGAAATCCAGCCTACTCTCCGCAGGTCAAACCATGTGCCTGGCCAGCATTGTACCCACTGGGAGAAAGAGACCCCTTTTTCTTCCTTTTCTACCCAGCTTTTCTTCCCTTAAAGGTGCTGCCCACTTCCCAAACACTGTGCCCACTCAGAGGGAACTCCTTTTCTGATTTGAACAAAGTGCTATACAGGCTAGGAGAGACCCTGGCCATTGATATTTGTTACTTCAACTGTATTTACCAGTAGCCAGTTAGAGATGACAGTACAAGTAATTGCTAAAACTTTTCAGGACAGTGCAAAATGTGCCAAACACCAGGAGAGATTAAGAAAGGACCAATCAGTTCTATGGGAAACAGTGGCATGAAGAGAGATAGGAGGGGGTACAGCATTGCAAGTAGTGAGTTCGAGAAAGAGAGTTGCTGGAAGCAGAGGGAGGAAGCTAGTGAATGTGGGGGGTCCACTGGACCTGGACAGTCTCATTGGGCATGCCCCCATGCTCACCCCACCGCCCCTAAGCATCAAGACCTCTTTTTTTGTGTGATAGGAGGGAGCAGTGTAGCTAGGCTGATATCTGTCCCCAAACCCACCTGCTCCTGCCCCCATACTCTGTAAAATTTTAACGTAATTACCAGAGCCCCCTGCAGTAAAGATCTGCTGGACCTTTAACTGAGAGCCAGCGTGACTTTGCTTTGAAGGAAGCTGAGTGCTGCAGTATCTGAGCCAGATGGAGAAGCACAGTGCCTTCCTATTGTGGCCAGCTGACTGTCCGGCAGCAAATACCCACAGGCAATGACTCACTTGGAGGAAGAGTAGGATCGATCTCCAAACTCGTCCTGCCCAGAGATCAGCTAAACAAACATCCTGCAGAAGAAAGGGGCAGGGAAAAGGGAGTCACCCCCTCTGCTGACACCCAAATACCTTGTGTATGTACAACCCCCAAAGACCTTCCATATTCGCTATTTTGTTGGATCATCACAATGTCCCATGATGAGCCCATTTTACAGATCTGGAAACTGAGTTTCAGAGAGAGAAAGGTCTTACTCAGAGATAGGATCACCTACTTCTGGTGTGTTTTGCCATCCAGAGTGGTGGTCTTCCTTTTCTGGTCTTTCTGTGTGAGACATTACCAGGAATCTGAAGGCCCTCCTCTAGACTCCCCCTTGCTGAGGTCTCAGCGAGAAGTCTCAGCGAGTCACATAACACTGCAGTGGTGTTTTCTCTATAAATAAAAAAGAATAAAAATTACCTTCTCCATGATGTCACTGTGGAATAGCCAATAAAAGTGATTAAAAAGCAATTGCCAACAATTGAAATCAAACACATAACAAGAGAGTAAATAGCTGTGTTCTACTAACTTTCGTGGGAATTTAGATATAATTTTTTTTAAAAAAAGACCAATTCCTGGATATCTATGCAAGTTAGAGGCAGTCGTTAGTGAGACGGAAAGAAAAGTGGATTTTCTTGATGGTTTTATTAATAAGAAAAAGAGTAGATGTGTATTGTGCATCAAAAAATGAGATTTTTCAGGAGCATATGGCAAATTAATCATTAAGACTCTCTTATGGCTCAGATCCACTTAATATGTTCTCTGTGGTGTGTGTACAACAAATCTGCAAAATTACATTACGGTGACTATTAAATGATTCATCAGGGTCACTTCCCCAATAGATTTAGAATCTGGTGCTTATTCATGCTTCCCCCCTCGGTAAGCTTTATTATCTCAACTGTGTTTGCCAGTGGCTAATTAGAGGTGATGGTACAAGCTAATTGCTAAAATTTTTCAGAACCGTGCAAAGTATTTATTTTGAGAGCAGGGGAAAATTACAGTTCCATCTTTGGCAGCAGAAGAGCTGCACTGTGATTTTAACAAATGTGTGTCTGCTGGTCCTTAGTAGCAGTTTCATATGCAAAGTGATTGGTTGATGGTGTGGGCCTGGAGCTGAGATGCTATATTGCTGCCAGTACCCAGGAGTGCTCAGCCTACCACTGGGCTCATGCTTTGTGGCTTTAAATTCCCGCCTGGATTTGGTCCATAAGGACTTTTTCTCTTATTACCCTTAACCATTGCAAGATGGAGAAAACCAAGGCAGTGGCAAATTGAACCAGGCTTACCAGGGATGTCAGAGGCAGGGAAGTTCAGAGCAGATGAACTCCAGTTGATAAGGAAAAGTGCATTCTGGCTGGCAAAGTGCAGACTTCAAAGAGCAGGGGAAAGTCATTTGCCAGTAGGGCACAAAGACAAGGGATCCAGGAGAAGCAATGCTGAATAATTCTGGCTGGTAGCCCTGAGAAGTCTGACAATCAATAGCCAAGTCTCAGCCCTAGAACAGGGGTCAGGACCGAGATTTCTCCAGAGGAAGAGAAGCAGGGCTGGGTCTCAAACACAGCGTACCCTAGCAGCAAGAGGGATGGTGCCGAGTCCTAGAGAACAGAGGTTGGATAACTCACTTTTGGTCGTGGGAGTAATGTTGGTTGTCACAGAGATCAACAGCTGGCCCCAGCTCGTCAGACACCTGCCTTGACACCAGCTTTACCTTCATGATATTTTGTTGGGTCAAGCAGCATCCAACACACTTAGTGTCCATTCCCCCTTCCAGGGTGCCTTCCCAATTGGAAGAGGCTGGAAATAGAAATTGCAATTCCCTGGCTCGCTTGCAGCTAGGGTTTGCCTTGCAAATTAGGTTCTGCCAGTTATAAACACTCTTGCCAGATCTGAATGTAGGAAGCAAAGCAGAGACCATTTTCCTGTTTCAACCATTTCTCCAGGTGAGAAAAGTCATGGGAATATGGGATTGTGGCAGCCAAGAGACTACACCTCTCAGTGCCACACTCAGGGACGGGAGTCAGCCAACAGCCCTGCTCTGGAGCTCTGAAATGCAACCTCACGTTCACCCTGCTGAGGCCATGCTTCTCACAGGCTGCCTCAGGCAGTGACTAAGCACAGCAGAGAGACATGGGGCTCCTCTGACGGATGATCTTGGCTCAAGGACTCTCCATCTGCTTTGTGGAAACTTTCTGAGGTCTTCTCGATTGCAGATCTGATTCTCTGGTGTCAGTAGAGAGAATCTGGTAGAACGTTGCCTCTGCAGCCTGGCACTGTTCACCATGAACCTCTTGAGGGCAGGGTGGAGGCCTCCTCCCTCGTTTTGTGCCTTACACACTGTGAAAAAGAGGAAGAGGTTAAAGATTGTAACAGCTACTTTACAATCATTTATTGTTTGTTTTTGAATTAGCAGTGGTGATGATAGCTATTATTTGTTGAACAACTAATCTATGCCAAACATTTTACATTGTGCCTTACTAAATGTACTATCCCACTTTATTTAATTCTCACAATGCAACAGGTCTCATTATTAGTCCCATTTGCAGATGAGGGCATTGAAGCCTAAAGAGATTATGCAATTTTCCCAAAGTCCCATGGGTAGTAAAGGGCAGGCTCTCTCGCCCAATTTATTGTGTAAGCATCACCCACCAGGCGCCAAGCTAGGACCTTACACAGAGTTTATTTCGCATATGTCTTCCTATAAAGGCAACGCTAGCACCAGGAGTCCAGCTGGGCAAGCTTGGCTTGATGGATCTGATTGAGAAAGCTTCAAAGGCGGGTTCCTTTTCGATGTTATAGTTGTATTTATAATAATTAGGATTGCCAGATAAAATACAGGACACAGTTAAATTTGAATTTCAGATAAACAAGGAATCATTTCTTTTTTTTTTTTTTTTTTTTTTTTTTTTTAAAAAAATTCCCCCCAAAAATTTTTGGGCAAAAAAAAAAAAAAAAAAAAAAAAAAAAAATTCATTTATCTTAAATTTGAATTTATCTGGGTGTCCTATATTTTTATTTGCTAAATCTAGCAACCCTAATAAAAATTAGAAAGCCTTTCCCAAAGAAACAGGGGAAATGTTGTCCAAACACACATGATGCCAAAAGCCAGGCACTCTTAGAAGAAACATAACAACAACAACAGCTAATTTATTGAGCACCTTTCTAGATGGTGGGCACTTTTCCAAGGTCTTTTGTGTAATAACTCACTCTAGCCTCACAATGAGCCAGTTACTGTTATCCCCATCTTACAGACAACTGAGACAGAGAAACTTGCTCAAGGACAGACAGCTGGCAAGCAGAGGGCTGGGATTCAAACTACTATCATCAGTTCCACATACTAGATGCTTAACCACTGCCCATTCTTACAGAGGGCAAGGCCTAATTTGCCAAATTATAAAGGGAATATTCAACTCAGGTTTACACAACATTGTGGATTTCTTCTTCATTTATTCTTTCCCTCTTACCAACAATCTACACCCCATTTTTCTCCCTAATAGCTGTCATACACTGGTCTGGCAGTAATCTAACCAGATTCTGTATTTCTAAAATAAAATTTTCTTATTTAAAAAGTATCGTATGTTAACTTTTTAAATTTTGGAATATCAAAAAAGAATATAGAAAACTACAGAAACTTAAAATCACCTTAATTTCCATTGCTATATGCTGTACAGTCTTCCAGTCTTCCCTATGTACACACACATTTTCTTATTTGCTTTTTTAGATAAAATCTAAGTCATACTATACACACCATTTTGTGGCTTCAATTAACAATACATTATGAACATCTTTCCTTTTCCATAAGTGGTCTTTGAGAGTGCTATGGACAAAATTGTCACCCCCACCCCAAATTCATGTGTTGAAGCCCTAACCCCCAATGTCACTGTATTTGGAGGGAGG
Organism: Galeopterus variegatus; assembly: GCF_000696425.1. Classification (NCBI taxonomy): domain Eukaryota; kingdom Metazoa; phylum Chordata; class Mammalia; order Dermoptera; family Cynocephalidae; genus Galeopterus; species Galeopterus variegatus. Next base: position 49,215 of record NW_007733935.1, read on the forward strand.
AAGTACAGTTATGCACCACACAACAATGTTTTGGTCAACGAAGGACTGCATATATGATGGTGGTCCCATAAGATATATATACCATGTAATGTAGCCTAGGTGTGTAGTAGGCCATACCATCTAGGTTGTGTAAGTAGTGTCTATATGTTGTGTAAGTGGTGTCTATGGTGTTCCCACAATGACAAAGTCATCTAACGATACAGTTCTCAGAACAAATCTGTATCTGTTAAGTGATGCATAACTGTAATCAAGGTTAAATGAGGTCATAGGATTTTTGTCTTTATAAGAAGAGACACCAGACAGCTAGCTTGCTCACTCACTCATCCTTCTATGTGAGGACACAGCAAGAAAGTGCCATCTGCAACCAGGAAGAAAGCCCTCACCAGTAACCAGCCCTGCATGTCTTGATCTGGGACTTCCAGCCTCTGGAACTGTGAGAAAATAAATCTCTGTTATTTAAGCCACCCAGTCTATGGTATTTTCTTATGGTTATGGCAGCCCAGGCAGACTAATATAGCGACCATGAGTTTTTAAGACTGTAATATGCCATCTTATGGAGATATCAAAATTTATTCAACCAATTTCCTATTGCTAATTCTGTAAATTGCTTACAAATTTGCACTTTCATAAGTAACAACCATGATAAGTAACCTTTCCTGGACCTACCGTAGGATAGATTTCTAGAGGCAGCGTCACTGCTAGGGTGACCAGTTGCCTCGGTTTGCCATGGACTATCCCAGTTTTTGCACTGAAAATCCCATGTCTTGGGAAACTCCTCAGTCCTGGCAAACCAGGACTTATTAGCATAAGGGATATTATTAGTCACTGTATCTCTAGGTCAAAGGCAATGCACTTTCTAGGGCCTTCTTACACATACTTCTGGATCACTCACAAGACGTGCTAATTTCTACACCCACTGTATAAGAGGTTTCCCTTCCGAGGTATAGTACCTTATCTGTAATCTACATGAACATACTTCAACATAGATAGTGAGATATATGAGATGGAAATTAAAAGTAATCTGTACCCTAGAAAGAGTTAATTAATATGTGAAGTACCCCAATCAGGAATCCAGTTCTAGAGGTGGCTCGTTAGCATTTGAAAGACCCTAATCAGGAGCCCCCACTTCAACTGCAGCGCCTGCTACAAGCACCAAGACAAGTGCTTGTTTTAAACACCACTATCTGAAGCTGCATATTGAGCTTGTTAATTAGCATAAGGGATATTAGAAATAATGTTTCACTGGTGAAATGTGAGCTGCTCAAAAACATTCTACCTTACATTGACAGAATATTTTGAAAAATATGGTATCAAAAACCATCAGCCTAACACCTTTGGAGTAAAACTTCAGGTGGAGAACTCTGTTTGGTCTCATCACCCTTATATTCTTCTGAGGATTTTAGAAGTTTGGAAAGGGGGGACTTTGGGGGTTACCACAATGACTAGAGGGCTGGGGAGGGATGGCTAGCAGAATTCAGTGCCTGGGTCCAGGCTAAATTTCCTACAATGTGCAGGACAATCCAGCACCCAAAATGCCAGGGATTCTTAAGAAGCTCGTGGTCAGAATCTTGTGGCATTTTTGCCTCAGAATAAACCCTCCAGGCTGGAGAACCCCGAGGACAGAGGGCTTCAGTGGGCTAAGAAAACAGATCAACTGGTCTTTGAGTCTTTTTGTTGCTGTTATTATTGTGTTGGGGTCTTTTGTTTGTTTATTATTTTTGTTGTTGTTACATGTGTCTGGGAGTCCTGAAAACCCAGGAGCTCCAACGTCCAAGGGCAAAAGAAGACAGATGTCCCAGCTTAAGAAGAGAGAGAGAGAAAAGTTGCCCTTCCTCTGCCCTTTTGCTCTATTTGGGCCCTCAACGGATTGGATGATTCCCACCCACACTGGTGAGGGCAATTGTATTTACTGATTCAAATGTTAATCGCTTGTCAAAACACCTTCACAGATACACCCAGAAATAAGCTTTTACTAGCTATCTGGGCATCCCTTAGCTCAGTCAAGTTGATACACAAAATTAACCATCACACCTGCCCACAAGGAGACCCACCGAGGACTTCTGTAGGCAGAGGTGAGAGAAGGAGGAGCGGACATGGGTCATGACTTTAAAGGAGTTCTGGGAGGTGAGGATGAGAACTGGGATTGGGAGGTTCAGAGGAAGAGAGGGAGTTGGCATCAGGAGACTTCCAGGTAACCCTTGAGAGCCAGGGTCTGAAAACCACCAGGGAGCTGAACCACCAGGGTGGAGGAGCCCCTCACATCACACAAGTGTAAGAACCATAGAAGCTGCTTTTCTCATATGGCTTTTACATCCCAGCTGCCTGCACTCACACCCACATCATCTGTCACATGGTCCTTCACCCTGGTTGCATGTTGGAATCACTTGGAAATGTTTAAGATACCAGTGCTCAGGCATAATTTTTCTTGGGTTGGGCCTGAGCATCTTTATTTTTTAATGTCACCCAAGTAATTCTAAAGGACAGTCATTGTGCTGAGATATCCATAATCTACTTTTAAATACCTCAGCACAGATTACATGGTGTTTTTACATGTTTGGATTAAGTCAGTTGTTCTTGACCTGGGTCATACACTGAAGTCACAGGGGCATCTTTTAAAAAATACCTGTGCCTGGATTGCACCTCTAGCAGGTCTGATTTATTTTGGTCTGCCAGTGCAGCATCAGCATCAGTAGGTTTAAAAGTTCCTCCAGGTAACTCCAATAGACAGTCAAGGATGAAACCCACTGGATCAAGTTCTAGCCCAGAAACTGACGGTATGTTAAAGTATGAGAAGTTCAGGGTGGTCAGATGACATTCTAATCTGGATAGTCATTCTTCTAGAGGGAGCTACTACACGTTCTTATATTACCCTATCTCCATCAAAAGTGAATGCTTTTCAAATTAGCATACTGAGCATCAAAAATGGGTTTTTATTAAATGGCATAATGAATGTGACAAATGGGCTCTCCACTGGTGAAATTACAGTTATATAATATTTGTATTGGAGACACTTCCTACCTTTGAATAAATAGGGTGTGAGAATCCAGTGAGGCCCACACCCTTCACTCTTCCAGGCTCCCACAAGGCTAATCAAGCTGCCAACTAGGGCTGTTTTGATCTTCAGCTTGGGGTCCTCTTCCAAGCCCTTTCAGGTCACTGGCAGAATTCGGTTCCTTGTGGTTGTAGATCCGAGGTCCTGTTATCTTACTGACTGTTGCCCAGGGGTTGCTTTCTGCTCCTAGAGGCTGCCCTCAGGGCTTAGCCACATTAGCCCCCTCCATAGGCAATTCACAACTTGCCCTTTGTTTTCTTCCAAGCTAGCAGGATGATCTCTCTAATGTTGCACCTTCTTGTAAGGGTGCACCTGATGAGGTCAGGCCCACGCAAGATAATCTGCCTTTTGGCTGATTGGTAAACTAAGTGTGGGAGTGATATACAGTGTGAGTAGTTCCCCCTTATCTGTGGGGGACACATTCCAAGACCCCAGTGGAAGCCAGAAACTGCAGATAGTTCCAAACCCTACATGTACTATATTTTTTCCTATACATATATACCAATGATAAAGTTTAATTTATGAATTAGCTACCATAAAGGATTAACAACAATAACTAATGATAAAATAGAACAATTATAACAATATGCCAGCATCGCCACTCTTGCACTGTGGGGCCATTGTTAAGTAAAATACAGGTTATGTGATACTGTGACAGTTGATCTGATAATCTAGATGGCCACTAAGTGACGAAGGGTGGGTAGCAAATATAGCATGGATAAGTGGGACAAAGGGATGATTCATGTCCCGTGTGGAACAGAGCAGTGTGGCAGAGATTTTATCACCCTACTCAGAACAGCCAGCTATTTAAAATGTACTAATTGTTTATTTCTGGAATTCTATTTACATTTAATATTTTCAGACTGAGGTTGACTGTAGGTAACCAAAACCACAGGGAGCAAAACCTCGGATTGGGGGGACTACTATTTTCACAGTTCCCACTTACATTCAATTTAAACTCAAGGGCTGGGGCAAGTCCACCAGGGGCAGGAATCTTGAAGGCCATCTGCCTACCACACCAAGAAACCTCATTTGACTGTGTTCATAGTGGTCTTTGGCTGAAAGGTACCAACACTTTTCAGCTATCACTTTCTATAAAAAAGAGCCTAAGACTTGTACATGATCAGACAACATGAAGTCAGTTCATCACCCTGGGATGTGAGCCACTGGGCTGACTTAACCAGGAGGCTTGCCTGAGCCCCATCCAAACCATGTGGGTGAATCACTCCCCCTTTTCAATGGCAAAGACATTCATAAGCCTGTCCCACCAAAGGCAGGTGGAGCTTGATACCAGAGCAGTGAAAAGGAGGCAATCGCCTAATGGGAACTATTTACTCAATAATCTACTCAGCAAATTTGAACTTCTTATTAAATGACCTAGTCCCAAATTATAACAACTTTACCCACTTGCTAAAATTTATCTTAAAAAGAATTCTTCTTAAACATATTTAATAAATCTTAATATATTCTGTCAAAGATAGGCATGCCTAGCACTTTTCTTTCTATTAGAAGCAAAGAACACTTGCTAAGTGAGCAAATAAAAGGTATTTCTATTACCCATAACTTTGAGCACCTCCTGCCACAGTAGTCCAATTTAAATTATCCCTTTAGAAGAAAATATCAGAATGGTTGGGGATCTGGAATTCACACCCAGTTGAAACTTCTCTATGAACAATAACAGGCTTATTTTCCCCCTGAGGAGGTGTCCTTAAAGCTCCAATTATACTTTAATTTATGTGAATCTTCCAATTATCTTCTTTAAGGCTTTTACTCAAATTATCAGGATCATTCATTCATTAAATAAATATATTTGAGCACCAACTATATGCCAAGTGCTCACTATGGAGATAGAGCAGTGGACCATAGAAATTTCCTCCTTCATAGAACTTTCACTATAGCAGGATGTAGTGAGTGCTTATAATTTTATGTTGTCTCAGCATCCATTCAAAATATAAGTTTAACTTCTCATACCAGAAGAAGGGCTCTGTCACTCTCAACACAGTTCCCAATACTATATCCCACCCAGATGGCTCCAGCCAGTGGCGAGAGATCAGAACTTAGTGGCATCTCTCCCGCCTAGCAGGCTGGGCTATCTGCTGTCCCACTTCCTTTAGATGGACCATTCAGACATTTGCCCAGAAACTTAAAGTGAACCACCTCAGTCACAGCGTGACCTCCTAGAACTAGGGCCTGCTTGTTTTAAACCTATCTATTAAAGCTCCCACGAGAAACCTGTTTAGATAATACCCTGGACCCAATAAAGGTATTGGTCCACGGGTCCCTCTCTGATGGACCATTCAGACATTTGCCCAGAAACTTAAAGTGAACCACCTCTCAGTCACAGCGTGACCTCCTAGAACTAGGGCCTGCTTGTTTTAAACCTATCTATTAAAGCTCCCATGAGAAACCTGTTTAGATAATACCCTGGACCCAATAAAGGTATTGGTCCACGGGTCCCTCTCTCTCTTCCTGTGCTTCCTGACCTCCATGTCTGTGTGTATGTGTATGTGTGTGTGTGTGTGAGAGAGAGAGACCTCCAGACAACTGTGTACTTCCCAGGGGTCTATAAGAACTAAAAACTCTTAAATTTTCACACTGTGATTGTGTCATTGAAGCAGCGCCTACAATCCAACCCCTGATGATGAGGCTACACCCACCCCCAGGAGACTCATGCAGGTGGATTCCATGCTGGGGCCCTTCTATCAGGGCCACTGGTGGTTGCTGATGACAGTAGCTACCAATTAAGTTAATAATGAAACTGGATGAGTTTCATTCAAAACACAGGGACACAGACATTCAACAAGTAATCCAAAAATGAATACATAATTACAAATTCTGATGACTATTAGGAAGGAAAAGTATAAGAGGAAGACAAAACCCTGTGGTTGTAATGGTTATATTAATTATGGGGTGAAAATCATGAGTTTGGGGCCGGCCCGGTGGCGCACTGCTACAGTGCGCCGCTTGGGAGCGCGGTGGCGC
>NW_007733935.1:55853-57294 GCF_000696425.1 Galeopterus variegatus
GTACGGGCGCGACACTGAGGGTTGCGATCCGTTGCTGGTCACGAAAAAAAGACAAAAAAAAGGAAAAAATAAAAAATCATGAGTTTGGACATTTTCGCTTTTCTCCTATCTCTGCAAAGACTAATTAGGAGAACACCCACCTTGCTGGGAAATGTGAAGAGCAATTGGGAATGTGCCTTCCACCCCAAGGGACAAGGGATCCACTTATCCCTCTCAGGGATTAAAAAACTGGTCAGCTGTTTAACCATAACCTCCCACTCACGTCATTTCACCTGGGAAAACTAGACCCCCATCTCCACCCCACCCAAAGATCTCTACCTCTTGATACTACCTGTGGCATCAGCCTTTGTTGTAAAGCCAGCTGAGCAAGAAACGTTTCCTCCCCTCCCCCCCCAAATAAAAAAGTATTCTAATTTGAATGTACTTAATGCCCATTAAAGTTGTGCATGAAAATCAGAAATACCTCATGTTTAAATATTTACCAAACACAGATAAATCTTAGGCCTTAATAGAACAGTGCAATTCACTTCAATTTATTCATTCTAAAGTAAGGATTCTCCACTATAGTTTTCCAGGTAAAGTCAGTTAGTCTCTAAAACCTTCCTTGATTTACCCAGGCACAGTTTATTAATAGTTATGTCCTCCTCTGTTCTCCCACAAGACTTCCATTACAGCTCATTTTTGCATTGCACTATAAATAACTTGAGGTCTTTGGAAATATTTTTCTGCCTCTTTTACTCAACTGAGGCCCTTGAAGAAAGCAACTGGGTCTTATTTATTTGTGTACCTTTAGTACCAAGCAGAGTGCCAAGTTTATAGTAATAGAAGTCAATAAAAGTTTGAGTGAGTTTTTTAAGAAAAGGTACTGCACAAATGGAATCTCATAATAACAAAATGGAGTAGGGTGACATTTGACTTTGGACTTGGGCCCTGAATAATAGACAGTCATGCAAAATCTAGGTGCAAATAGAATTTAGGAGAGAACTTCCATTGCCAAGGTTGTGAGGGGAGGAGAAAAGATGTAGAAAGAAGGCTACTGGGGTAGTGAAAGAGAATGGGAAGAGATCAGAGCGGAGAGGGAGAGGCCAAATAACATGGCACCTTGCAGGTCAGGATAAGATGTCTGGAGAATGTACCATAAACAACGAAATTCATTTTAGGCAGAACAATTGCATGATATAATTAATATTATTAAAAGATCACTGTGGCAATTGTTCAGAGAATGGATTATTGAGATGCACACTTTGTAACAGGCGAACTCTAAGAGACTGTTGGCAGAAGTCCAAGCAAGATGTTGGCAACTGGTTCTACCGCAGTAGCAGTTGACATGGGCATAAGGAGCTGGACTTGACATATCTTTTGGAGGCAAGGACAATAGAACTTGATCAGTTGGATATGAGCAGGGCTGTTATTCAACTGGTGTGTCCCTAGAGAGCCCTCC
>NW_007733935.1:58251-59457 GCF_000696425.1 Galeopterus variegatus
ACACGAGTTTTGGAGGGGACAACACATCCAAACTCCATCACCATCCCAGCACCGCAATACCCCAGACTTCCCATAGAACCAAAAACTAACATATCAATGCCTGGCATAGTAGAGAACCCCCCTCGCCCACAGGAGAGAAGAATGAAGCATTCCTGGACTTTTGGCTTGAATGGATGGTGTTGCTATTTACTAATATGTAGAGAAAAAGCAGAGGAACAAGTTTGGTGTGAGAAAAACAAGAATTCTTTTAAATTTGGTACTTATTAGACATTCAGGTGGAAAGACCTAAGAGGCTAAGTAAAGGTTCTGAGTCAAGTCACTACCCACACCAGAAAACTTCAATGTCACAAAACTCTAGAATGACCAAACTTTGAAATAACTTTAAGGCTCATTTTATTATGAATAAATCTATAATACTCTGAATCCAATTCAGACCATGAAGTACCTCCAAGCCCTTTATAAATCTAGACTTTTATAACCCATTTGGCTGGCTGTACTAGCCTGACTGATGTCCACCCAGAGATATGAGGTCCTAACCCTGGTACTTGTAAACATGACCTTATCTGGAGAAAGGATTTCTGTAGCTGCGATTAGGTGAAGAATCTTGAGATAGGCATATTATCCTGAGTTATCCAGTTAGGCTCTAAATGCAATCACATGTATTCTTATAGAAGGAAGACAGAAAGAAATTAGAGACAGATGGAGAAGGTCATGTGAAGATGGAGGCAGATTGGAGTGATGTGGCCACAAGCCCAGGAATGCTGTCAGCCACTGGAAACTAGAAGCAACAAGAAACGGATTCTCCCTTAGAGCCTCCAGAAGGAGTGCAGCCCTGTGACACTTTGATTTCAGCCTAGCAATACATATTTCAGACTTCTGGTCTACAGAACTGTGGGAGAATAAATTTCTGTCGTTTTAAGCCACTATGTTTATAGTTATTTATCACAGCAGCCACAGAAAACTAATACACCCACCAAGGTAGTTGGGTGAAAAAATGGTGTGATATTCCTATTCTATATGAAAATCCAGAGAAAGGAATGTTTATAACACTGTGCTATAAACTCGCCCTACCCCTTCTTTCCCCAGTTGGGTTAGGCCAGATGACTTCCCCCAGGAGCAGGGGAGGAAGGCATGAAGAGACAGGACACAGAGGATTTTTAGGAGAAGTGAAAATACTCTGTATAATATCATAATGGTGGATACATG
>NW_007733935.1:61006-61613 GCF_000696425.1 Galeopterus variegatus
AAAACCAGGTGTCACACATCGAAATCTGTGCCTTTTTTCCTCACTTTGCTATAACAATTAAAATATGCACACAATTAAAATGATACACAGCAAATGCGAGTGACTTTGCTGCTCTAAAAGAGCAAGCGTAAATAGCCTTAGAGCTCAAAGACTAAAAAAGTAGAAAGGAAAACGGTTGTGCGTCACACACACGTTTTGCATTTCACCTTGCATATCCGCATGCATAATCTTTTTTTGTTTTATTATGGTAGAAACACTTAATACGAGACCTACCCTTTTAACAAAGTTTTAAGTGGACAGTAGAGTATCGTTGACTCTAGGCACAGAGTTGTACAGCAGATCTCTAGAATTTATGCATCTTGCATGATTGAAACTTTGTATTGAACAGCATCCTCCATTTCCCCCTCCCCCTAGCCCCTGGCAACCACCATTCTTCTCTCGGCTTCTTTGAACAATCTCCTTCAATCCTTTCAACAACCCTGTGATGAGTGACATCCCACTTTTGGTTGCAGCAACCACGGAAATCTTCAAGGAAAAGGTAATGCTAACTGTGGGCTTTGAAGGATGAGGAGGGTAGAGTCTGCAGAACCGGGGGGAAGGCACCTTC
>NW_007733935.1:63280-65238 GCF_000696425.1 Galeopterus variegatus
GGGGGCTTCCTCCACCCACCCAATGCTCCCCGCCCCAGCTGGTCAAGCACCATTTCTGATCCCCTCAGGTTGGGTCAAACAGGTGTAGGTGGTAGGAAAGTAAGGTAAGGGTAGCAGAAAATGTCTCATCTGACTGAGTTTATCATAAGCAGGTTGGGCCCTGGGGATTGGGAAGATGTTAAAGTTGCCTTCTGGTGCAGTTCACCTGTGGGCAGTTCACAGGCCACACCCTTGGCCCAGGTAAAAGCCCACTGGTCTAGCATTTCTCACTCTCCTCTGCCCCTAGGAATCCAGAAGTACAACTTTGGCTTATCCTCTGCTGAGGCCACTTCTGCCCCCTTGATCACTCTACTGGATAGGGTACAATATGACCCCACCCAAGGTCGCCAGATAAACTATTCTGTCTTTGTCCAGACAAAATCAGGGAGTGAAGGCCAATCCCCAAGCAGGAATAATTCTCATCCTCTGATATCCTGGGTGGGGCAGAGTGTGGGCTCAGACAACAGGCCTGTGTGTTCCCCTAACTGCTGTCTGCAGGGTCCCATTGAAACTCCTCTTCCTTGACAAGGTGAAGGGAGAAGCTGTCCTCTCAACCCTTTCCCTTGGGTGGGGAAGGAGGACTCAAAGCACAGCCACAGCCACTATTCTCTCCAAAAAGATCCCCATAAATTTTCTCTAAATCTCCCCTCTCTCAAACCTATTATATTCCTGATATGGCTGAGAGTTTAACGAGCTGTGCTTTTCAACTTAAGTCTCTGTAATTTCTGTATATGGCCTAGAATCTCATTTTGAATGCATGTTGTTGCATTTACTGAAACCTCCAACATAAAACCTTGTTTAATTTTTAGTGNCAGCAGCCACAGAAAACTAATACACCCACCAAGGTAGTTGGGTGAAAAAATGGTGTGATATCCCTATTCTATATGAAAATCCAGAGAAAGGAATGTTTATAACACTGTGCTATAAACTCACCCTACCCCTTCTTTCCCCAGTTGGGTTAGGCCAGATGACTTCCCCCAGGAGCAGGGGAGGAAGGCATGAAGAGACAGGGCACAGAGGATTTTTAGGAGAAGTGAAAATACTCTGTATAATATCATAATGGTGGATACATGTCATTATACATTTGTCTAAACCCACAGAATGTACAACCCAAGAGTGAACCCTAAGGTAAACTATGGACCATGGGTGATTATGATGTGTCAAAGTAGGTTCATCCTTTCTAACAAATGTACCACTCTGGTGGGGGATGTTGATAATGTGAGAGTGTATTAGTCCATTTCTGCTGCTTACAACAAAATATTTGAAACTGGGTAATTTATAAAGAAAACAAAATTTATTGCTTACAGTTTCTGAGGCTGGGAAGTCCAAAGTCCATCTGGTGGTGGTGACAGTGACCCAGGGGTCTCACATGCAAGATGGTGGAAGCAGCATGAGCAGAGAAGGAGACGGACTCCCCTCTTCTTTTAAAGACCTCAGAACCATACCCCTGACCACCATTTTTATTCCATTCACTACTGCACGGTCCCACAATCCAATCACCTCTTCAAGGCTCCACCTTTCAATTACCATAATAAGATTTCCCTCTTTCTTAACAGTCACAGTGGAGGCTAAGTTTCTAATAGTTAAAACTTGGGGGAAACAATTCAAGCTTCAGGGAGTTTTGGGGGAACATGATTCAATCCACTACAAGGATGCTGTGCATGTGTTGGGACAGGAGGTGTATGGGAAATCTCTATATCTTCCTCTCAATTTTGCCATGAACCTAAAACTGCTCAAAGAAAAATAAAGACAAGAAGAAGAAGGAGAAAGAGGAGGAGAAGGATGGGAGGAGGAGATGAAAAAGAAAAATTGAGCAGCTTACTGAAGACACAGCTATTGAATGTTGAGACTAGATCTAAAAACCAGGTGTCACACATCGAAATCTGTGCCTTTTTTCCTCACTTTGCTATAACAATTAA
>NW_007733935.1:66289-67684 GCF_000696425.1 Galeopterus variegatus
AACTGTGGGCTTTGAAGGATGAGGAGGGTAGAGTCTGCAGAACCGGGGGGAAGGCACCTTCCGAGGGAGGAAACAGAATGCTCTGGAAAAAAGGAAGTCACGTTCACAAAGCAGCTGGTGGTGAAAATGGCAGGAGCAGAAAGAGCACGATAGGACAAAATAAAAGGTAGCGACCATTGAAGGTCAAGCTCGAGTCTTTGCCCTTGTTCAATGAGCCATGTGGGATCTTGACATGGGGCAGAGCTGAACCTCAGGAAACGTGTGGTGGCGAAGGATGGACTGGAAATGCTGGAGGGAGAAGCCAGGGTCAAGGCGAGGGGCTGTCGAAATAACCTAGTGAGTGTGGTTCTAAGGCTTTCCTAAGGCAGAGGCCATGCTGGGAGGGAGGTGGAAAGCCATAGTAAGATTAAAATAGCCACTTTTCAAAAAAGGCATTAAAGAAAGGAAAAACTACAGCTCAAAATAAATAGTTCTCTTCTGGAACAGAGGCAGCAATGGACCTAGGATGTTTTCATTTAAACCTATATTTGTTAGGTGGCAAGGCCAGCAGCTGGCCAGGAGTAAACAGTCCCTTATCTCTAAATCCAGGACATTTCACTCTTTTACCCAGAGTCTGCATAATAAATGCTCTATTCTTCCCAAGAAAACAATGTCATTGAATGAGGTGGAAATATCAGAAATAGGACGGTTTGATTTTTTATGGGCAAAGTTTCATACAATATATCAGAACTCATCTATTGCTTTCCCAGTTGACCCACCAACCCAACTACCTGACCTTGGAAAGTCATTTTCTTCCTCTTTTCAGCACAACTTTAAAAATCGAAGTGTTTTTTGAATTGAAGAGACAAACCTAGAAATGAGACTTGCAGCAAAGAAAGGGTAATCGATCTGTTTGAGAGTTCTCTTGATAAGACTGAATGGAAACAGCTGGAAGCTGCCCAGTGACGGCTGCAGATTATGCAGCGATGGGGAAGGAAACTCATTTATTGGCACCTGTTACTCTTCAAATACTGAACTTGATGTTGTGGATTTAACAATGAACAGGACAATCTCTGCCCTCAGGGCCTTCACAGACCTATAGAAAAATTACTTGAACAAACAGTTTTGAAGGGAAACTTCAAAACAGATTCAGTGGGATGAACACTCAGGCAATCTCTTGATTTTCTGATCACTGATGCAAAGTCCAATGGCCACTTAAAGCTGCAAACACAGTATGAATTCAGTGACTGAAGAGTCTAGTCCTGTGTAATAATATTCAAAGCTGCCAAATCATTTGAAATCAAGACTTTGCCCTCGCTGGGAAGGCAAGGGCTGGTGGGAGGGAGCTGCAGTGTGGGGGCTTCCTCCACCCACCCAATGCTCCCCGCCCCAGCTGGTCAAGCACCATTTCTGATC
>NW_007733935.1:69194-69732 GCF_000696425.1 Galeopterus variegatus
GAATAAAGAATACAGATGAGGCCCAAGGCCCCTTGCTTCCCATGCATTGAGTCTCTGCCTCTTCCATTCCCCAAACACAGGGCAGGATATTATCGTTGCAGTGTAGGAAAAACCAATATGAAGCCACACCCCACAGCTACCAGAGGAAGTGGAGCATGTCAAACTACTAAAGGCACCACATCTGACCCAAATCAAGTGCTAAGTAATCCAGGCATCTTAGTGTGGGGTGAAGACAATGGACAAAGTCAGATTTTCATTTGTGAGTTGTTATCCAAAAGCTGACTGGAGATGCCCATGTCTTCTCCGTCACAGCAAAGAAGCACCCCAGTCCTTTAACCTACCCTTAGAGCAGGAAGTCAAAGAGGAAGGGGCAGGAGAGCCCACCTTGCATAGATTCAAGAAGTGAAACATGGCTGGTTGGTTGGCTCAGTTGGTTAGAGCATGGTACTGACAACACCAGGGTCAAGGGTTTTGATCCCTGTGCTGGCCAGCCACCAAAAAAGAAGAAATGAGAGAAAAAGAGAATTGTTCAGTTTCT
>NW_007733935.1:70235-79128 GCF_000696425.1 Galeopterus variegatus
AGAAGTGAAACATGGCTGGTTGGTTGGCTCAGTTGGTTAGAGCATGGTACTGACAACACCAGGGTCAAGGGTTTTGATCCCTGTGCTGGCCAGCCACCAAAAAAGAAGAAATGAGAGAAAAAGAGAATTGTTCAGTTTCTGCCACAGAGTAGTCCAAAGCTTCCCAACTGGCCAAGCTGTGTGCCATAAGTAAGCTACAGATGTGCCAGAAACCCTGGATTGCTCACCTCTGGCCATGAGCAGCCTTATTTGGGGCTCTTCACAGGGTGGCCCAAGATAAGTGAGATTGGTGTGTACATCCCACAGTCCCTGCAGACAGGAGCATAAAAAACACCACTGAGTACTAATGGCTCAGCCTCAACATGCTGAGCAGAGCCAAGAAAGAACCCTTCCACCCAGACAGCCACACCAGCAGCTAACTATAGAGCCTGGACTGCCCATCATGGACAAGTGGCCCATGGAGCTTCTGGAGGAGTTTGTGTTCTAGGTGCCCAAGGACCACTGTGCACAGCCCAAGCTGCCACCTGTTGGTGTTGAGAGAGAGAATAGGAAGCTCAAGCTTCCTATTCCTGGTGATGACCTGCCCTTGTATTTGGGATTTCTGCCCATTTATAACTGATGTACTCTTTCAGTGGCATCCAAGCCATCTGCAGAGTGACTGCTCTCATAATATGTGAGAGTTTTGCAAATTAGAGCCATGTTATTATTTTGAAGTAGTAGATATGAAAAAATTAGACTTTTAAAATATTTGCATTATCACAGAGATTTCAACATTACATTTTTCAATAAAAGAAAAAGATGGACTGTTATAGCCCTAAATATAATTTCAACTATTATGACTTTTTGAATAGTTGTAAAACAATGGTTTAAATACTGTTTTATGACCGCCTCATACAAAGTTTCTCACAGATAATGAATATTCAAAATTTGGAGGGATCAGTATAAAAAACTTTTGGTCAAGAATTGAGTATAGCAATTTCAAGCAGCAAACAATATGAAAATTATATTTCTAGAAGCAAACTCATTTTCTCATTTAAAAAATTGATAATACTTTATTTAGATGTTTTACACAAACATAACATTTATCTTCTTAAATTTTTTATTTTCTTTGTAATTAAGTAATGTTTAAAAAAAAAGTTTTTTTCACCTTTCCCCTTATAGATACCCCTAGAACCTTTTCAGTTTATCCCCAACATACTGTAAAAATATTACCATTTTCTGAAAGAGACACGACAGAGCAGTAATCCCCCACATTTGAGCACATAGTATGATAAACAACTTGGGTAAGGGTCCTTCTAACACTCTCTTGAGTTGGTATGGAAGCTTAGAGGAAAATTTTCTCATGAGAAATTTGCTTCAACATACATATTTTATCAAGTACATATCCACTGTGTATAGTGTGTCAAGGACTGTTTCACAGAAATCTGATTCTCAGCCGTGGCTTCACTCTTCATATTCCGGCATGAACCCCAGCCTTGGGAGGGCAGCTCACAGCCACCTCATTCCTCGGGACCCTCCTTCCCACGGGGGAAAATAGGAAAATCTGGGCCCTGTGCTCTCCCAGGTGTTTAATCTTATCAAGTCTTGTTTTCTTATTTGGTCACTTGGCCACTTCAAAAAAAACAAAGGCAATTTAGCTGAATTTTAGCATATTCTTTGGTTAATTTCATTTTCATTATTTTATCTTTTAAAATATTTTCCCTACTCACTCTTCTAACTTATTTATAATATTTTACCTTTTTTCTCCTAGTTCTACCCCATTGTGGAATGGGAAGATCGGGGAGGTGAAGGTGCTCAGAGATTTTGAGACAAGGCGTCCCATAAGTGAACCAGGTCACAGAAATGTGTGGCACCAGTCGGGCCCAGCCCTCAGGAAGCCTGACTCTGTTTCCCCTACACTGTCATTCACTGCTAACCTACTCTGTGCTAGGCACACACACATGCATGCTCAGAGATTTTGAGACAAGGCGTCCCATAAGTGAACCAGGTCACAGAAATGTGTGGCACCAGTTGGGCCCAGCCCTCAGGAAGCCTGGCTCTGTTTCCCCTACACTGTCATTCACTGCTAACCTACTCTGTGCTAGGCACACACACATGCTATTGCTAGTCATTATAATGACCCTGCAGTGTAGGTATTAGTAGGTCCAACTTCTAGAAAAGCACGCTGAGACTCAAAGTGATTTAGCTGTCACCCAAAGAAACATCTCTCATGAGTGGCTGGTATGTCAGGAGACACAATAAGATCTATTTAATTTTGACTCTGTGCTCTTTGTAGTCTGCCAGTGCTTCTCAAATTCTAATGAGCTTAGGAATCAATCACCTGGGTGTCTTAAAATGCAGATCTGGGTGGAGCCTGAGATTCTGCATTTCAATAAGCTCCTAAGTGAGGCTGATACTGCTCCTCCGCAGACCACACGAGCTAAAACGTGCACATGGTCTTTTCCAGGCCCCTGCTGGTACACTGGTATCCAGGAGGCAGCCCAGATAGAGCTGTCGAGGTTATCATTTACAGCTGATTTCTTCCTCTTTCGCTGACTGGCTTTTGATCAGGGTTCCAATGGATGGCTAGCAAGAGCTAATTACAATCCCAACTAATTCACTGTGTCAGTTGTTATTCATTAACAAATTATGTTCCTGACAAACTGCTCTAGTGTGGTACTCTAAGTACTGTAATTAAAATCTTAGAAAGTTGCATGTGGGCCTAATTGATTTCCTTAATGTATTACTCAGACTAAACATTCCATTATTTTGTGTCTTGATGTTTATGAAGGGGCGGAACCACTGCTGCCGCCCAGGCAGCAGAGAGAGCCATCTCTGGCTAATGGGGGAGTTTTCCTGCTCCTGCTTCCCACTCCCCTCCCCAGCAGCACTGCCTGAGGATTCAAATGACAGTGGTGTTTCTCTCCACCAGAAATACCCATATAAGAAGGGATGGAGGGTAATTTGACTTGTGTCTATAGTTTGTGTTTCTTCTTGGATTTCCAAATTTGAGGAATTTATGATGACTCCTAAGTATATGGATGGAGAAATAAAGATTTGCTTCCCAAGGCTGTCATGGCCCCATGTCCGATAGGCTCTCCCTTTAGCACTGAGCATCATAGGGCAGGTCAAGAGAAGGAGCTGGGAACCACATCTAAAATCTATGCTTCATCTAAAGCTGTGTGAGATGCAAACAAGTCCAAGTGTATTTGGCAACTTTGGAATGCTATGGAAAGCCAACAACTATACTGCAGTTCGTTGAATTAGATTGCATTCATTCATTGATTTGTGTATTTGACAGGCTCTTAATGAGAACCTAGTATGGGCCAGGCCCAATGCTAGATTTTAAAAAACAAATAAACAAAGAACATACACAATCATAATAGTGGCAAACAGTTATATATTATAGGCCAAGCACTGTTCTAAGAACTTAAAACATATTATCTCACTCTTGCTCAGTTTCTATGAAGGAGGTACTCTTATTATCCCTATTTTCTGAATGAGAAAACAGGCAAAAGGGAGTGTTAGGAACTTGTCTGTAGCACACAGCCAGGATTCAGGTCCCAGCAGCCTCCAAGCCCTCGCTTGAACCACTGTGTTATATTGCCTCTCTTCAATAGAATAATAGCTAATGAGGACTTAGTATGTCCTCACGAGTAGTTTTATACTCACAAAAGTCCAAATGAGGTAGGTACTGTCATTATCCCCATTATGCAACTGAGGAAACTGAGGCACAGAGAGGTTGCTTAAATTTCCCCAAAATCTAGTGAGCGGCAGTCAGGATTTGAGTCCAGACCCAGGGCTTATTTTCTTAATCTTTGTGAGTTTTATATAGAGCTAACAGAGATCTGAGAAATTATATAGGGATGTGGGGCCAGTGCAGTCCAACTGATTTAAAAAATTAAACTCCAGGTATCCCTGCTGTAGATATCTGGTGGATGAAACCAAGGCCCAGGTAGAAAGTGCAGAGCTGGGATGTGAAACCGTGGGCTGCCCTTGACCTCCGTGTTATCACACCTCTTGCACAGCTGCGCTTCTCTGATGCTACTTCCCATGCCATCCACCCTGGTCACCCTCGCTCAGCAACAGGGTGGAGCCGTGGGCTGCCCTTGACCTCTGTGTTATCACAGCTCTTGCACAGCTGCACTTCTCTGATGCTACTTCCCATGCCATCCACCCTGGTCACCCTCGCTCAGCAACAGGGTGGACCACATGTGCCTAAGGATAAGTGTAACAGGCTCGCTCTATGTGGCATTATATGCTACACACTGTGTGCTGGAGTAATCTCACTCTTTCTGCTCCTCTCTGACAAGTGTCCCAACATATGCCCCAACCCAGGCCTCCAGTTCACTTTACTCCTAGATTTCTGTCCCAAGCACCACAAATTCCTTTCACTCTGGTTTCAGGGATAATCTATGTGCCATCCTTGGTGAGCTCCATTCTCTCGGCAGCTTCTACTCATGGTTAAGCATGTTTTCCTCCTTGCTAAACCAACTGTGTATACTTCCATTGGAATGTCCCACTGGAAGAACAAACTGGCTTGCTATTCATCACGTTCAACACATGATATTCATCAACTGTTTTTTTTTTTTTTTAATGTGTCGCAGTCAATACCACAAATTTTTATTCACACTACTAGGTAAACTGGACTGAGTTTAAGTTCAAAGAGTCATGTAGATATATTCATCCCTGCAAACACCATTGTCAATTCTTATTGCAGGATCTTGGAGCATTGATGGCTTGACTAATAAAAATGTTAAGTTAAAACTGCTTCTGGAGTAGTGCTACTTGACAAACAAGGGAACTCAGTTGCATAGTGCAAAATTTTCCCTCTACACAAGCCATCATTTGTAAGCAAAGAAGGAGGGAATGCAATCATCAGAAAAGCTTCAACAACTCTCTCCCATTTATTTGATAGAAAAGAAAACATGTGCTTTAGGGTAAGTGTTCAGAACTATTTATGAGTCATGATGCTGGTACCTAGTTGAGACAGAATTTCTTGTTTCTTTGCTGTAACTGCCACTGAGATGTTGCTGGCAGTTTTTAGCATGGGTAGGTTGAGAAAGCTCAGAACCTTTGGAACAGATTTCAGGCCTCCAGTTCACTTTACTCCTAGATTTCTGTCCCAAGCATCACAAATTCCTTTCACTCTGGTTTCAGGGATAATCTATGTGCCATCCTTGGTGAGCTCCATTCTCTCGGCAGCTTCTACTCATGGTTAACCATGTTTTCCTCCTTGCTAAACCAACTGTGTATACTTCCATTGGAATGTCCCACTGGAAGAACAAACTGGCTTGCTATTCATCATGTTCAACACATGATATTCATCAACTGTTTTTTTTTTTTTTTTTTAATGTGTAGCGGTCAATACCACAAATTTTTATTCACACTACTAGGTAAACTGGACTGAGTTTAAGTTCAAAGAGTCATGTAGATATATTCATCCCTGCAAACACCGTTGTCAATTCTTACTGCAGGATCTTGGAGCATTGATGGCTTGACTAATAAAAATGTTAAATTAAAACTGCTTCTGGAGTAGTGCTACTTGACAAACAAGGGAACTCGGTTGCATAGTGCAAAATTTTCCCTCTACACAAGCCATCATTTGTAAGCAAAGAAGGAGGGAATACAATCATCAGAAAAGCTTCAACAACTCTCTCCCATTTATTTGATAGAAAAGAAAACTTGTGCTTTAGGGTAAGTGTTCAGAACTATTTATGAGTCATGATGCTGGTACCTAGTCGAGACAGGATTTCTTGTTTCTTTGCTGGAACTGCCACTGGGATGTTGCTGGCAGTTTTTAGCATGGGTAGGTTGAGAAAGCTCAGAACCTTTGGAACAGATTCATTTTGTTTCTGAAAAATTACCAGGATTGGTCCTGTAGTTATATAAATATAAAGAAAGTACACACTCATTGTCCTTGGCGATAGCACTGATGTCACCGTAAATCTGAATGTTGACATTGCAGATTAAGATGCCAACTATTCTGCCCAGTGATATAAGTGGGTATCTTTAGCCAGAACCATGCCCTTGAAGGGGAAGGGAAATTCTTTGCCTAAGTGTGAATCTAGAGCAGGACCACTGATATTTAAGCAGTATTTAATGATTAAATAACACCAACCTTGTGAAATGTATTTTCAACTATATGAGTATTTTCAGCTTTTTGATATGCAGTTATAAAAAAGACATTTTTAAAGATATTTTATATTGTATGTGCTATTCCAGCAAACACATGCCACAAATATATAACATAAACAAGTTTCATGAAGCANTGCTGGAGTAATCTCACTCTTTCTGCTCCTCTCTGACAAGTGTCCCAACATATGCCCCAACCCAGGCCTCCAGTTCACTTTACTCCTAGATTTCTGTCCCAAGCACCACAAATTCCTTTCACTCTGGTTTCAGGGATAATCTATGTGCCATCCTTGGTGAGCTCCATTCTCTCGGCAGCTTCTACTCATGGTTAAGCATGTTTTCCTCCTTGCTAAACCAACTGTGTATACTTCCATTGGAATGTCCCACTGGAAGAACAAACTGGCTTGCTATTCATCACGTTCAACACATGATATTCATCAACTGTTTTTTTTTTTTTTTAATGTGTCGCAGTCAATACCACAAATTTTTATTCACACTACTAGGTAAACTGGACTGAGTTTAAGTTCAAAGAGTCATGTAGATATATTCATCCCTGCAAACACCATTGTCAATTCTTATTGCAGGATCTTGGAGCATTGATGGCTTGACTAATAAAAATGTTAAGTTAAAACTGCTTCTGGAGTAGTGCTACTTGACAAACAAGGGAACTCAGTTGCATAGTGCAAAATTTTCCCTCTACACAAGCCATCATTTGTAAGCAAAGAAGGAGGGAATGCAATCATCAGAAAAGCTTCAACAACTCTCTCCCATTTATTTGATAGAAAAGAAAACATGTGCTTTAGGGTAAGTGTTCAGAACTATTTATGAGTCATGATGCTGGTACCTAGTTGAGACAGAATTTCTTGTTTCTTTGCTGTAACTGCCACTGAGATGTTGCTGGCAGTTTTTAGCATGGGTAGGTTGAGAAAGCTCAGAACCTTTGGAACAGATTCATTTTGTTTCTGAAAAATTACCAGGATTGGTCCTGTAGTTATATAAATATAAAGAAAGTACACACTCATTGTCCTTGGCGATAGCACTGATGTCACCGTAAATCTGAATGTTGACATTGCAGATTAAGATGCCAACTATTCTGCCCAGTGATATAAGTGGGTATCTTTAGCCAGAACCATGCCCTTGAAGAGGAAGGGAAATTCTTTGCCTAAGTGTGAATCTAGAGCAGGACCACTGATATTTAAGCAGTATTTAAAGATTAAATAACACCAACCTTGTGAAATGTATTTTCAACTATTTGAGTATTTTCAGCTTTTTGATATGCAGTTATAAAAAAGACATTTTTAAAGATATTTTATATTTTATGTGCTATTCCAGCAAACACATGCCACAAATATATAACATAAACAAGTTTCATGAAGCAGTACTTACCTTTATTACACATAATGCTCTCTATGTCTATATATTCTATTTCACTGCTTTTAATGCTGGTCATGTTTCATTGACTTGGTATTATGCCCTGTTAATGGGTCATAATTGGTAGATTGAAAAACACCAAACTACTGTGATCGCCTTATCTGAGCCCAGTGGTCAACCACATCCTGTGAGGACGGGTGGTAGGAAATAAACAAGCTTTCAACCAAGCAGAAGGAACACCTCCTCCAATCTGTGGAGTCCAAAAGATTTGTGGCCTTAGACTTTGAGAATTGAAGACCTAGAGTGATGACAGTAATTTACTATAAAACACATCAACATAGACAGATAGTATGTACATGCCAGTGAATTTCAGCTTTAACTCTAGGAGCAGCCGGGGGCGGTCAGCAGGCACTCACATCTGGAGTCTATCCACCAGTGCTTCTGTTGTCTGTATCTCGATCAATAGCCAAAGCTTCACTAATTTGTTCACCAAATGTCAAAAATGGAGTTTTATCATGGAAAATAGTGTCCTCTCAATCAGCATGTCATACTTCAGAAATGGGCTCTTTTTTTTCTATTTTTTTCTTTTTTTCCTTTTTTATGCTTTTTTAAAATTATTTTTACATATACATATTTATGGGGTGCAGAGTAGACTAACAGCATTTGTGTACAGTATGTGATGATCAAATCAATATTCTTAGCATGTTCATCATTACAAATCGTAATTACTTTTTGTGTCCTTTACCCAATTACTCCCTACCTTTCCTCTCCCTCCCCCTTTCCCACTTCTATAGGTCTGTTTATTCCTTCTGAAAGTTCAACATATTATTATGGTCTTTCTTTCTTTCTTTGTTTCTTAGCTTCCACTTATGAGTGAGAACATGTGGTATTTCTCTTTCTGTGCCTGGCTTATTTCACTTGACATAATTTTCTCTAAGCTCATCCATGTTGCTGCAAATGACAGAATTTAATTCTTTTTATGGCTGAGTAGTATTCCATTGTGCATATATACCACATTTTCCTTACCCAGTTGTCCGCTAAAGGGCATTTAGATTGGTTCCAACTCTTAGCTATTGTAAATAGAGCTGCAATAAACATGGGAGTGCAGGTATCCCTTTGACACGATGATTCCCATTCTTTTGCACATATACCCAGTAGTGGGATCGCTGGGTCATATGGTAGTTCTACCTGTAGCTGTTTGAGAAACCTCTATACTGTTTTCCATAGTGGCTATACTAATTTACAGTTGCACAAACAGTGTAGAAGAGTTCCCCTTTCTCGTCATCCTTGCCAGCATTTGTTATTCTCAGTCTTTTTGATAATAACCAGTCTAGCTGGGGTGAAATTATATCTCAATGTGGTTTTGATTTGCATTTCCCTGATGCTTAGTGGTGTTGAGCATTTTTTC
>NW_007733935.1:79318-102047 GCF_000696425.1 Galeopterus variegatus
CTCAATGTGGTTTTGATTTGCATTTCCCTGATGCTTAGTGGTGTTGAGCATTTTTTCATGTACCTGTTGGTCGTTTGTATGTCTTCCTTTGAAATATGTTGCATTTCCCTGATGCTTAGTGGTGTTGAGCATTTTTTCATGTACCTGTTGGTCGTTTGTATGTCTTCCTTTGAAATATGTCTATTCAGCTCTTTTGCCCATTTTTTAAATTGGATTATTTGATGTTTTACTATGAAGTTGTCTGAGTTCCTTGCATACTCTGGATAGAAATAGGTTCTTATTGGTCAAATTGAAAGTATTCTTAATGTGTGGACTGTCTAAAATATCTCCACCCTCATCTATTCAGCTCTTTTGCCCATTTTTTAAATTGGATTATTTGATGTTTTACTATGAAGTTGTTTGAGTTCCTTGCATACTCTGGATAGAAATAGGTTCTTATTGGTCAAATTGAAAGTATTCTTAATGTGTGGACTGTCTAAAATATCTCCACCCTCGCACTATCAGGGTGTTAGAAGCCAGTGAACCCATAACCTCCCACCCTGGGAGACCTGACCGCTCAAAGACTCCATAAGCAGCCATCAGTGTGCAGCCATCGGTGAAGAATATACTTGTGTCTGATGTTGACTGTGAGGGTAACAGAATCCTGCCTCTGCTGTCTTGGCTTTTGCCTCCAGTGAACAGAATTTTGTGCAAGATGCTCATCAGAGCATCCAAAAGGCCAGACAGAGGCTGTGACTTTGTCAAGTTTCTAGAATAGACAATGAGAGCTGTTCTGTGCTTGCTTGCTAGTGACTGTGTGTTTACAAAGGTCTGCTTCTGTGGCAGAATTTTTTTCTGAGACTTGCTTTTATTATAACCTGATAGCAAGGTTGTACCAGAGTAGCAAGCTATTTCCACCTCAAACTTCTTTGGGTGGCTAGTGTTAACCTAAGAACTGTGGTCACCAAATTGATTACAGTTTATAGGCCCCTTCCTCACTTGCAGATCTATGTGGAGAGTGAGGGATGCTGGAGGAGTGGGTCACTTTAAGGATGGATGGCTGAGAAACACAACCAACATGTGTGTGTGTGTGTGGTATGTCTATGGTATGCATGGGTCTGTGGAGCCTGAGAGTGGTCCCTTGACTCCCAGAATCCAATTGGCTAGGAAAACTCAGCAGATGAAGGGTCTTCAAAAGACATGTCTATGGTATGCATGGGTCTGTGGAGCCTGAGAGTGGTCCCTTGACTCCCAGAATCCAACTGGCTAGGAAAACTCAGCAGATGAAGGGTCTTCAAAAGATGGGGACTCAGGGTCATTTTACTTTAGATCTTAAAAGAAAATGTGACCTTATTTGGTAGTCAGAGGTTGGTGAGGCCTAGAAATCTGTAGGTCACATTTGAAGTCACTGAATACAACAAGAAGGATTTTATTGACATGCCACTCTATTTAAACCTTAGTTTTTTAGTTATGAAGTAAACCTTCTCTGGAAAATATTGTGGAACGAAGGGAGAAAGGACCCACTTGAGCTGCTGAGTTACAGAGTTTCCCAAATGAGTTAAGGAAAGGGACAGGCCATGATAGGATAACCACTGAGGAAGGGGCTATCTGTATTATGGGGCTGTGTAGAAGAAAGCTAGTGAGGAAGGCCTGAGAAATGAAGATGGGAGGAGGGGTCTGGGATCTGTCTTGCCTATCACTGCCTGGCCCAGCTCCATGCACTAGGTCTGATCTCTCTGGGCTGCAGGAAGAATCGAAAGGAAATATGGGTACATTGTTCACACTACATTGGACCTGGGAATTAAGTGTGACTCAGAGAGAGGAATCTTCTCTTCATTACTGTATGGATCCAACACAGAGAAGACTGTGCCAAGCCGCTTAGGAGCTATGAAGGCAGGGTCTGCATCTTGGGTATCACTTTGAGAGTGCATTCTTGGCACAGACATCAGCATTGTCACCTAAGGCCCTGGCATCATGAGACATGACCACCAGGGGGCTTTCCAGTTGGTGAACACTGTCAGCCAGAGAAGAAGAACTTCAGATCAGTGTTTGTGGGCTCATGCAATTTGAGGCAAGAGCCAAAAAATGTTGGTCATTACACTCACTGTGCCTCCATTGTACCTACACATGCGGGTAAGACTTGAGGAAACTTGGATTAATTTGGGGAATCTCACTGGAATTGTGGTGATTCTGGATTATCCCTCGAAAGTAGAACACAAGACATGGGCTTGTGTACAAGTAGTTTATTTGGGAAATGATCCGTGAAAAGAGGGCTGAAGGGAACAGCAATACCAGATTGAGTTATCGAGTTGGTCACTGCTGTATGACTAGGGCTTGACCCCACTAAGATCTTCTGAGGAGCCATATAGAATATGCCTCATTTACCCATTTATTCACCAGCTCATTCTCCATTAGAAAAGAGATGCTCTGTTGGGCTTTAACACCCCTGCCTTTCCAGTCTGCACAAGCCTGAGCAGGTTTCCACAGCCATCTTACAGCACAGCATTAGAGAAAAATGGGATGCAGATGAAATGAGGCACTGTCAGACTATATTTGTGCAAGACTAGTTGCCACAGCAGTGGTGGGAGTAAAAGGTGGACCGAGAAGATGTGATGATGTGAAGCAGTACACACAAGGTGTCTGACGTGGTACATCTCTTGCACTGCTCAGATCACTCATGTCCTATTTAAGTCCCTTTCAGCAGAGAGCCTTCAGTGTGGTGGCCAGCCACAGTCTCCACAAAGGACTTAATACAAGAAGCTTCATAGAAAAAGCCATAGGCTCTATTGCTGCAACCGGTGAAAGGGTTTTGATGGAACCAAACTTCCATCAAGTGCTCAGTTGGTCTCCTCAAGAAATAGTGCCATATAGAGGATTCATATCAGTCTCAGTTTTTGGCAGGTTGGGCTCCCTCAGCTTTAATGAAAGGGAACCTATGTCACTGCACCATGAACACTCCACCATGAGTCCATTGCAGCAGTCCTGGAGTGTCTGAGGTCAGAGGCTGGCTGATATCCATGGGACAAGTGATCCTGTCTACTAAGTTGGTAAGGGCTGTTCTCCAGTGCATTTCCATGAGACACAAAGAGCCAGTGCTTTGTGCTTACTCCCATGGGTCCATGCACATGTCTCTTGCCCATGCCTCCTTGTCTTCAGTCTTCCAGACTTGCCTCTTCTAGGGCCCAGATTCACCAGCCATGCCATTTGCCACTGCCCAGGATTCCATGTACATTGCCATTTCACCCTGTGTTTAAGGTGACCTCCAACTGCACTGTTCATGGCTTTGCCCCCTTCCCCTTTGCCACTGTTTTTTAGAATCACTGTCCTTCAGGGCCAGGCCTGAGTACTATTTTGATCTTATGATTCTGAGAATCTGACATACCCAGATCACAGAGGGCAGCATCTGTTATGTAATCACTTGATGTCCTATAGCCAGGTACTCATTCTGTTAGGACCCAGAACATGCCAGGAGGTGCTCCTCAAATGGAGAATATTTCTCTGCTGCAAAAGGCATTCCCAGAACCCTACTGATGTGTGCTGTGACTCTCTCATTAAAATTTTCAACAAAATCCACATGCCATCTTTATCCACAATAGATTCCTCTAGCACTGTTAGACCTGGTTTATATCCAGCCTAGACCTACTGCAAAGCTCTCTTGCTCTGGGCTCCTCCCATAACTGGCAGTTTTCCCAAGTGCTGTCCTCCAAATACAAAGCAGCTCACCAAGCATTGTGATGACTCTTTCTTAGTGGTAGGAGGGTAAAAAGTGCAACTACGTGGCACTTACCTTGAAGGGGATATCCTGGTAAGCCCCAGACCATTGAACAGCTAAAAATTGAATGATATGGCAAGTCCCTTAATCTTTGTAGGGCTTGTCTCCCACCCTCTGGCAGCACATGTGTCTTATTAGAATATCTAATATAGAATTATCACTTCCTGCTCACCAGGTCCAATCAGCACGATGTCACTAATGTAGAGGATCAACATGATGTTCTGTGAAATGCTGTAATGATCAAGTTCTTGCAGACTATATTATGGCAGCAACAAGAAAGGTAACATATCTCTGTGTCAAGGTAATGGATGTGTACTCTTGTCCTTCCCACATAAATGTAAACTTTCTTTGGAGCCTCTTGAGTAATAGGTATTAAAAAGAATGCATCTTCCACATTAATAATCACATACATTGTACCATAGGCTGTGCTGATCTGTCTAGGAAAACACATTTCATTACAGCAGCTGTGACTGGGGCCATCATCTGCCATGATCTTATGGCTTTTATTGTCTGCTCAAGGAATGGAATAAGGAAGCACTTGTCCACCAGCTCTTAGCCCTCCATTGGTCAGGGTTGCCCCCTGAGCTTCAATACCTCAATCTTTCCAGATTTTGCTGCACAAGTGCCAAGTAGCTACTGTATCAGAGATAAGAACATGATGCAGCTGAAATGAGACACTGTCAAAATACACCTGCACAAAGCTAGTTGTAATAGCTGGGGTTAGAGTAAAGGGTGGGCCAGGAAACTGTGAGGTGGTGTACACAAGGTGTCCTATATAGTGGTACACTACCAATCTTTACTACTGACTAGTTAATTACTACCTCCCTCACCGCCTCTAATTCATTACCAATTAATTGCTGTCTCTACAATAGTATCATCGGCTTGACCAACTCCTAACTTCATGATGTCATCAAGTAAAGACTAGTCCTTCCACCAACTATCTTAGAGGTCTCACGTACCTCCTCAGGTTAAAAAGGAAGTGACTGAAGCTTCTCTAGTGGAGCATTAGAGTTCCTGGAATGGGTGTATTCATTCTAACTGGGTTTATCAAATCAAAAAAGAAACCCAATCAATTTCATGTGAAGCACAGAAGGTGGAGAATACCGTAGCTCCCTTGAGAAGTGTTAGATGAGTCAAGGCCCTGAAATATACAGTGCAGAAGCTACGATCTACATTAAATTATAAAATTTAAAGAGTAAAAATATAGTTTTTCCAAAAGCTAAACAGAGGTCTATGGCAGGCAGCCTACTATTGATAAAAAGTCCCTTCCCTTCACTAGCTACTTGGGAGAAATCCCCCGGCAACTGGGTTGAAGCCCTAGTGTAGGCTATTAGGTGAGCAATAAAGCCCATGACAGACGCTGCTTGATTCCAAAAACAAAGACTGGAGAAGGAGCAGTGCGAGACCCCGAGGAGGAAGCTTTGGAGTTGTGGCTGGATCAAAGTTCAGTGACATTGCAGTGCCAGTTCCCTGACTGACACAGGAAAGAGGAAGTTTTACAGTCTGCAGGAAGAGCCTCAATTAAAATGAAAATCCTTATATTCAGGGGGGTGTACAGTTCATGAAACTTTTAACTCAAAATGTTTTTTTTCTTTTGTTTTGATCTCAATTATATGGGAGAAGAAAGACCCGCACTGCAGCTTCTCCTTCTAACATCTAAGCCTTTAAGTTTGCTCTTCTCTTTTGGTTCTGAACCCTTTGAATAGGCAGGAAAATTAATACTATTTCTAAATTTGTCTGAATCCAGTGGTCACCACTGCTGCATGCATTCTCTTCCTGTGAGGCTTAAACCCTTCAGTCCCTGAATCGGAAATTGATATCTTGTTCATTTTTTTGCACATCTGTCCTTTCTAAATTTCCTAAGATTAACATATAGAAGCAGTCCTTGTTTTGCACAATTTCTTTATGCACAAATTTCAGTTACCACGGTTTAAATAACACCAGTCCCCCAGCAACACAGTTCAATTTTCAGTTACCACAGTACATTAACTGCAAAACTTTACTGCTCCCTCTTGAGTACACAAATCACTACATAAATAATAGATGTGTATTACAATCAGTAACCAAGCATGTCACTTCTGTGACACTTCTGTCCAGGCTTGGCCACTGAGCATCTGTTGGTCATTTCACTCACAGACAGCAAACCAAGTTGTTGTGCTGTCTCCTTGTGTCCCAGTGATAAACCCACATGACACTTTACAAAAACTGGTAATCAAAAGAAGGAATTGATAGTCAACAAATGCAAATGCAAGCCACAAATGCAATCCACAAATGCAACAAAGAAATGAAAAGTGAAAACACTGTAAGTGAAACAAGAATCAAACATAAACGGGGCTGTGGGAGAAACAGCTGACTGTGGGAGTGTGGACACTGCCCACATAAGCCTCTAGAGAAGCTTAAGGAAGGTGAAACTGACAAGGAATAAGAAAATGACTCTGACAAAAAAGAGGAAGATGCTCCAGAGCAAATGACACTGGCACATTAAAAGAACTCTCCGAGATACTTCATGACATTGAAAGTACAAAGGATAAAATGCCGGCAGCTAAGCCAAACTTAGAAAGCATATGACAGGGCAACAGTTAGCTCAGCTGGTTACAGCACAGCCTTGTAGCACCAAGGTCAAGGGTTCAGTTCCCCATACCCGCCAGCCACCAAAAAAAAAAAAAAATAGAGAAAGCATATGATAATTCACCAAGACAAAGAAAAAGTTAGACTGGCCATTATAAAAAAAAGACTGAGAATAACAAATGCTGGTGAGGATACAGCAAAAGAACTCTTCTACACTGTTGGTGGGTGTTTCAGTCCGTTTGTGTTGCTCTATAACAGAAATACCAGCGACTGGGTAATTTATAAGGAAAAGAGGTTTATTTGGCTTGCAATTCTGGGATGGCTGCATCTGGCATGGGCCTCAGGCTGCTTCTACTCATGGCGGAAAGTGGCAGGCATCCGACGGGTACAAGCAGATCACATGGCAAGAGGAAGCAAGAGAGAGAGAGGAGGTGCCAGGGTCGTTTTAAGCAACGAGCTCTCACGGGAACTAATAGAGTGAGAACTCACTCACTAATCCCCCCTCCCCCAGGGAGAGCATTAATCCATTCATGAGGGATCCGCCCCCAGGACTCAATCAGTTTCCAGCACTGCCACATTGGAGATCAAATTTCCACACGAGTTTTGGAGGGGACAACACATTCAAACTCCATCAGTGGGACTGTAAATTAGCACAGCCATTATGGAAAACAGTATGGAGGTTCTCAAACAACTACAAATAGAGCTACCATATGATCCAGCAATCCCACTACTTAGCATATATCCAAAAGAATAGATATCACGTCAAAGGGATACCTGCACTCCCATGTCATTGCGGCTCTATTTACAATAGCCAAGATATGGAAGCAACCTAAGTGTCCATCAACAGACAACTGAAGACAGAAAATGAGGTATATATACACGATGGAATACTACTCAGCCATGAAAAAGAATGAAATCCTGCCATTTGCAGCAACATGGATGAGTCAGGAGAAAATTGTGTTAAGTGAAATAAGCCAATCTAGTAAAGAGAAATACCACATGTTCTCACTTATAACTGGGTGCTAAGAAAGAAAGAAAAAATGAATGAAAGAAAGGAAAGAAAGAAGAAGGGGGGGAGAGAGAGAGAGGAAGGGAGGGAGCGAGGGAGGGAGGGAGGGAGGGAAGGAAGGAGGCAGGAAAACAAGAAAACAAGACCACAATAATTCACTGAAATTTCAGAAGGAGAGAACAAACCTAAGATTACTGGAGATAGGGAAGGAGGGGTTTGGGAGAGGGACAGGTCAGGTAAAGGGCATAAAGAAAAATCATGATTTGTAATAATAATTATGCTAAAAATAATAAAAATAAATTAATTTTTAAAAATACATTAAAGTAAAAAAGGACACTCTATGTCACAGTTACATGAGAAGCTAAGCACTAAGCACTATTCAAACTATTTTTCATAAGTTTGCTTACAAAGAAATAAAGCACTTTAATTCTTTATATTTCTAATATTTTACATTATAGAGTAACAAATAAATGTGAGTTTTACTGTATTTTTCACTTCCCTACATATTTATGATGGACAGTAAGAGAGTCTTTAATATTTTCACAAAAAAATATGTTATAGCTCACAGAACAGTCATCACTTTTCCCACTGATTATTAAAATCACTTTGCACAGTTTCAGTTTGCATGGTCATTTTTACAGTCCCATACTACTGGCTAAAGTGGGGATTGCATGAGATTTTTTTTTTAAAGTACTTTTAATACCTGTTTTTAAAAACCTACAAGGAGTAATAATGTTCTTCCTCCTACCTTCTATTGACTGGCTGTAGCTCCAAGATGAACTATATCCTCACATGGCCAAGGTTAGAGAATTGATCAGCTTTTGCATATGCAAGAGTCACAAACATCCAGCTGCATGCAAGGTGCATGAAAAACGATCCATTGCATTGTTTTTACCAATTATTTTGGCATAACAAAAGTGGGAAAGTAATCCTATATGAACTTAGCATATTTATTTAATGTATTATTAAAAAACATATCATTCAAACTTTTCCAACTGAAATATTTTGAAGTTCTCAAAAAATAAGAAAAAAATTTTTCCCTGAGATTTTCTCTTAACTTTCGGGTACCTGAGTTACCTTCCAACTCATTTTTAAATAGATATTCACCCTGGTGTTTTCCAGGACCTTAAAACTTTCATGGAAAAAGAAATGTATTAAATATCATCTGTGACCATGAATCTGTAATAGATTCTGGAAATAAAGAAACAACATAAATGCTTAATTTTCATTTTTAATAATTTTCATTTTTAAATTTTCAATTTTAATAGCCTATAAAATGTGGTGCTACCAATAATGTTTGGGAGGTTTTATCGTTTTAGAGATTCTTTTGCTCAATTAGATTTTCCTTGTATTCTAGGAGCCAACCGTTCACAGACCATACTTTTTAAGGGGTAATGTTTTGACATTTCATTAGAAAAATACAGTTCTTTTAGTAACAACATTTTGTATCAAAATTATTATCACATGTGAGGCATAACATTTGTTTTCATTCTCAAACTATCTGGTAACCACCGTGAATAGTTTGGTGCACAAACTCTAAAGTAACCAGTATTAATAGTTAGGTGTGTTTACATTTGCACTTTTATCTGTGCTTACTATGCACACACATACACACACCACGTGTACAATACATATCAAAAATTGTTTTCTTTCTTCCTAGAAAAATGGGATTTCCTGTAGACAGGTATCTAAAACTTGTTCATTCAGCTATGGTATATCACAAGTATCTCTCCAAATGAATACATTAATATCTAATTCACTATTTGTAGTAGCTGCAAAATATTTCACAGTATGGGAAGACTAAAATTTATCCAGTGACCTCACTACTGATGGGCTCTTGCATTTAATTTTTTTTTCTGGGTTTTTGTTTTACTCCTATAAACAAGGCTACAATAAACATCCGTGTGTGAACACATGCACATATATCCTTGTGGGTAGATTTCGTAGCTGACTCTTCAACATCCCCTTCCAGATAACTAGTCAAAGTCAAGGATAATTTTATCCCTTCATTAGTGATTGGTGAGGAATGGACAAATGACCCAGTTCTGGCCAATGCATGTGAAGGGGACATTGATTATGGAAGTTCTGGGATATGACATAGAAAACTTCTTCAAACCTAAGAAAATTGAGCTCATAGAAGTAGAGAGTAGAATAGTGGTTACTAGAGGCTGTTAAGGGGAGGTGCAAAGAGGGGTAGTGGGAGGTTGGTTAACAGATATAAACTCAAGCTAGCTAGGAAGATTAAGTTCTAGTGTTCCACAGCATTGTAGGGTGACTGTAATTAACAACAATTTATTGTATATTTTCTAATAGCTAGAAGAGAGGATTGTGAATGTTCTCAACACAAAGAAATGATAAATGTTTAAAGTGATTAATATGCTAATTACCCTGATTTAAATTATTCAAACCAGATTCTGGACCAAGTGTCAGATACCTCATGATCAGCCAAACAGTCCTTTTTTAAACAGTCCTTTCTAAACCTCACGCAGTCAGTTTAAAGTGATTAATATGCTAATTACCCTGATTTAATCATTAAGCATTGTATACATGTATTGAAATCACTCAATACCCCATAAATATATACAATTATGTGTCAATTAGAAATAATAATAAAAGCAAAAAACAAACAAAAAAAACCCCTGCTTCAAACACCTTGCTCCAGCCCGAAGATAAAAGCAACAATGAAGATGAAGAAACACAGAAGAGAGAAAACCAGGGTTCTCAATGACATTTAATCATTAAGCATTGTATACATGTATTGAAATCACTCAATACCCCATAAATATATACAATTATTATGTGTCAATTAGAAATAATAATAAAAGCAAAAAACAAACAAAAAAAAACCCTGCTTCAAACACCTTGCTCCAGCCCGAAGATAAAAGCAACAATGAAGATGAAGAAACACAGAAGAGAGAAAACCAGGGTTCTCAATGACATTTTTGATGAATCAAGACTAACTTCAGCCAAATTAAAGCCTTTCTAAGAGACTTCGTAACTTGGAGTTTCAAAGAAACAGAAAAAGGAGCTAAAATAAGCTCTGAGCCTAAGGTGTTTAGATTCTGCAGAGAAAGGGAATGACAACGAGCCATGGTAAGAATGGCCATCACTTGTGGAGCTGCTTCTACATACTGGCACACTGCATATTTTATCCCCTTTAATCCTCATAGCTGTTTTGTAGAGGACACATTTTTAATTCATGGATATTCACATGGAGAAGCTCAGGCTCACAGAAATCAAGGTTTGTCCAGTGTAACATAACTGGTACATGGAGGATCTAGGAATCGAGTTCAGTTCTAACCTGTCTGAGGCCTATGCTCTTCCCAAAAGTCCGTGCTTTTCCCACATCATTATGTGGCCACGTAGAGCAGTGTGTTTTTTTTGTTTTGTTTTTTGGAGGGTTTTTGTTTGTCTATTTTTTGTGGTTTTTTTAATTAGATTAGTATCTTTTTAAAAAAAAGCACATTGAATTCACTAACTTTAGAATATGCCCTGCTTTTCTGGACTTCCTTTTTAGGTGAGATTATGCATTTCTTTTTGTTTAAGCCACTTTGGGTTTCTTTTTTTTCTTTTTTAATTTATTTTTTATTGAATCAAAATTGATTATACATATTTGGGGGGGTTAACATTAAGATATGTTGATCAAATCAATATTACTAGCATATATATTGTTCACTTTGGGTTTTCTGTTTCTTGTAGCAAAGAGCACATCCTAATAGATATACCTTATGTTGTACATACTTTTACAAAAACCTCCAAAGGAGGGTTTGCTGTATTTTTATGTATTTGAGTCTGATGTCATAATGCATACTTCCACCAGCAGTGGTACACGGGAACGTCTATTCTCCTCACACTTTCACAAGAAAAGGAAATTATCAATTATATAAGTTGCAATTCAGTTTCATGTAACTAACCCAAAGTGGTTTAAATTAAAAAGAAAATGTATTAACTAACATAACTGAATAGTCCAGGAGTAGATGTGGATTCAGACAGGGCTTGATTCATAATACACATGGTATTGTTACCACAGAACAGAAGGAACTAACTGTGGGCAGGAAAAAAAAAAAACAATGTATTGGTATGTATGATATCAATATTCAAATTTTTCCCAATACAATAAATGAAAAAATAGCATTTTTATTCGCATTTCCCTAACAACTGATGGTTGATGTGAAATTTGAACACAAATCAGTTGACCAGTAATTCTTTTACCAGTACCCTACACTATATCTTTCCATCAGCACCATTTGAGATCCTAAACTAGAAAAAGGCAAGAAAGAAATAAAATACTGTCCATTGGATCTATAAAGATGTCATGAGATTTAGAAATTCTGCCTGGAAAAACTTAGTGGAAATGGGATTATTTTTCCTCATTGCTAAATTTGTAAAGTCTACAAAATAATATAAATTCTCAAGAACCTTTAGTGTTTAATTATTGAGGCAGAATCATGAAAAGATACTGACCAGCTGGCAGACGAGGAAAGGGACTGAATTAGAACCGAAAGAAATCAATTTAGTCACAATGATATTTCTCAACCGAAAAATATAACTCCACAGCTCTTTCAAGAGTTTCTTTTTTGTTTTCCGATGGTAAAGGGAGAGAAAATAAGCTGTCATTATTGGAATGATCAAACAGAAAGAGAAAAGAAGCAGAGGGAAGTAAAACACCAATTACAGTGTTGCCAATCTGTGTGAATTGGGCTCCTTCCAAACAACAGTGCGAATGGATTTGAGGACGTGGGGAAGGGGTGCAGAGGGGGCAGGGAAGAGAGCGCTGCCAAAAGACAAGACAGGGAGGCTTAGAGAAATTGCCCCCTGGTGCTCTGGCAGCAGTTTAATCAGGCACAGCCCTCCGCATTCCCATGCACCAATTCCATTGTGTATGTTCACTTGCAGGTTTGGCTTCTGGCGCGCTCTCTTTGTTTGGGTAGCTAGGCATGAAAAAGAATCATCTGCAACCAGAGCTCAACCTAATTCTCAATTCCTCACTGTAAACTATCTGTTGGCATCATGAAATATTCTGTGTAAAAGGCCAAGCTCTGACTGATCAAAAGCAGAATTTCAGACCCTCCATCGGAGTCTTTGTGGATAAAGCTAAGCCAATTCTCAGAAAGTGACAGAGGAGCCCTGCACCTCTGGCATAATTTGTGTCATCCCAGCATCTCACTGTTCTTGCCAGTGACAAACAGGAACCCCCGACAATTTTTCCTCTCTCTCCTGGCAAATGGAATGAGAGCGCAGCTGTTTTCTCACTATAAAAATACAGTCACTCCTCTCCCTCGCTCCAGCGAAAGGTCAACTTACATTACTGATTGAACTGCACAAAAGAAATTCACCAGAAGAGGCTCTAAGATTTCTGATCATTTTATCCACATCCCAGCACCTAAATCTGAGCATGATACCCAGTAGATACTGAATGAATGCAGGACAAGTTGTTTAGATAAATAGAGCACTGTCTGCTGTTTTCAGAAGTCTTCACGCAAGGTATTGTTAATGTGTCCATTTTTTTGCTGGGGTTAGAGAAACCACTGTATATTATAATTGATTTGTATTGTGTCCCTACTAGGTTGAAGACACATCCAGGAGTGGTCTGAGAGACATCATAAAAATTGGCAGAAAGAATGAGTGAATATGGGCTGGCTGGTTAGCTCAGTTGGTTACAGAGTGATGCTGATGAGACCAAGGTCCAGGGTTCGATCCCTGTACGGGCCAGCCACCAAAACAAACAAACAAAAAAGCGCAAATAGACTTCTGATAAACATGAAAGACTGAACACACAAATTTGCTTTTCTTTTCCCAAACCCCTTTAAAGTGACAGTAAAAAATTAAAAATAAAATAAAACATGAACCCACAAAAACAAAAATAAAAATAAAAAAAGGAGATGACAGCAGATGACACGTGGCCACAAAATTTTGGAAATGGAAACCCAAGGGAAGGAAAGAAAAGTAATACAAGAGAATGAATCAACCAGGAGCAAACCAATTCATGCCTTAGAATCCCAAGAAATCTCAGGAATTGAAGATGTCTGGTGCCTCTGAAGGCAAGAGTGCTGAGTGGAATTGGAAACAGGACAATTGATTGAAAATCTTTGTAAAGGGCTGGCCCGGTGGCGCACTGGAGAGTGTGCCGCTTGGGAGCGCGGCGGCGCTCCCACCGAGGGTTCGGATCCCATGTGGAGACCTGTTCCCGCTCACTGGCTGAGCGCGGTGCGGGCGCGACACCGAGGGTTGCGATTCCGTTGCTGGTCCCCAGTATGGGCGTGACACCGAGGGTTGCGATCCCGTTACCGGTCAGTAAAAAAGACAAAAAGGAAAAAAAAAAAAGAAAATCTTTGTAAGGAGTGAGCAAACTCTCAGGTCCTCTCACCAGCCCTTTGTTGCCAGGCAGCCACCACTCCCTATCCCAGCAGAACACCAAAGGAGTCCCTGGAGATATTGACACAGAAGTATCCTGGACTTGGGAACACCAGGCACAACTGTAGATGGGGTAAGGCACTACATTTAAACGGGGAGACTAAGTGAAAAATCACATAACAAACAGAAAGTCTGACCCAATTCCACCTCCTTCTTTATGTCAGTTCTCAAAAATACTGCCATTCAAGCTTAAAAGTGCAAACAGCAGAGGAAAAAAAAAAAACTAGTTACAAAGAATTAGGAATAGGAATGATGTCATCTTCTCAATAGCAACATTAGCAGCGTGGTCCTAATTTACTTTCGTTCAATTCCACCCCAAATTCCCTGTTCTTCTCTTGTGATAATAACCAAAATGGCAATGATAGCAGGCAATTCCAAATATGTTCCTGATTCCTGCAATGGAGCCAAAAACTGATTTCATCACCCTCTCCTTTTTTTGCCAGTGATTGGAGGGGCAATTGGATCATAAGCTTGGTTCAATGATTAATTAAATGGTCTGGTGACATTTGGAGTGGCAGCTTTCCAGATTTGCAATCACCATAAAACTATAAACACAAAAAATGAACCTGGGGTGAAGTTGTTGGGTTCAGGGACCATAGATTTGATATGACCTCACCATTGGAACATTAGTCTTGATTTCCTTTTCCTCACTGCATTCAGGGGCTAGATGCCAGCTTCTCAACAACTATGTAATGGAGACAAGAAGGTGATGCACAGAAAGTCCATCATAGTTTTAGCACCCACAGCAGCCAAGTATGCTTGCCACATACTGCAATACCATCATTATAAGTGTGCTTTTAACGAAGGAGAGAAAGAAGAGAAAAAGAGGAGAAGGAAAAAAAGAAGAAAATAAAATAAAATAAGAAAAGAAAAGGATAATCTCGTCTTTTTAGGTGGCTGAAAGGGAATATGATCATTTTTGCTTTCTGCAAACCAACGGAGAAGAAAAGTCAATCCACATGATCTGAAAAGGAAAATGAAAACCTAATTCTTTTATACCGGACAGAATTTAAGAGACATGATTCCTAGGGACTCAAATGGACTCAACTGGATACGACTCTATCCTGCCTATGTTTCCTGGGTTTTGTGTTTGGACTCGGTCCTTCTGCATTTTGAACCTAGCCTCTGGTGAGACTGGCCCAACTTCATTCACAAGGAGGAAATTCGCACATTTCCACAGTTAAAATCAGGGAAGGTAGTGTTATTAACTGAATGGCAATAGAGAAAAAGAAGCAAT
Source organism: Galeopterus variegatus (assembly GCF_000696425.1). Lineage (NCBI taxonomy): Eukaryota > Metazoa > Chordata > Mammalia > Dermoptera > Cynocephalidae > Galeopterus > Galeopterus variegatus. The sequence continues at coordinate 94,298 of NW_007733935.1, forward strand.
TGAGGGAAAGAAGATGGTAAGTTTGTTTGGGGCATGCTTAATTTGAGGTAACTTGCAGAACATTCAGATTGAGGTTTGTGTGAACACTGAGGATGTCACAATCTAACTAGAAAACTGGGACCTGAACTCGGGGGATCAATCAAGTTTAATTTGATAGATTTGAAATTCATTTGATTAGAGGATAATGTTAAAGCCATAACCTTGGATAAATCCATCAAGGGATAGGTGAAGAGTTTAAAAAAAAAAATAGAAGCCCGTTTCAATCAAGGTAGAGCTAGATTATGCTTCAGTCAAAAACAATCCCAAAATCTCACGGACTTAATACATCAAGGGTTTATTTCTCATCCATTCTTTATGTCAAGAGTTGACTAGGAGTTCTGCTCAGCATCATCTCACTCTGAGATTTGGGCTAATGAGTGACCACCCACCTAGAGCATTGTTGGTCCCTGCAACAGAAGAGGAGGGTCTCATGCTGGCAATTAAATGCTCTAGCCCAGAAGTGACAGCTCATAACTAAAAGATCAGAAGCCATCATATAGCCCCACCCAACCAATGAGGAGGCAGAAAATGTCATCCAGTCACATGTCTGAAAAGAGACAGGGCTGCCATCAGTGAGTCACATTAATGACTACCCCAAGGCCCAGCACAGAATTCATATAAACATGCTGCTTCAGAGATGTGAAGACCAAGAGTCAGCATGGAAAGAAGATAGAGAAAGAGCCATCAGACATAGGAGGAGGGCCAGGAGAGCAGTAGTCATGGACGGCCAGGAGCAAGGAAAGAGAGGGAAGGAAGCAAGTTATCAATGCAGAAGTTTCTAAGTGAAAGGTGCACCGTGCACAGGAAGGCAGAGGGAGGGATTAATGAGAAGGCCAGCAGGCTGTCTCACAAGGGAAACTTCAAGACGGCACTTGATGGATTTCTCAGGGTCATAATAATTCCTGCCCCTCAGCCTAACCCTAATCCCACACCTAACTTTAGTTTTAATGATGCACACATAGATAGTGCTGCCTTAACCTGTTACCACTGAACATTCTAAATGTCTAATCCCAAACCCCTTGCTCTGATTTCATTCTTATTAAGCAAACTTCTCCTTATGGTTTGCCTTTCCATGAATGTCTATCTTCACTAAGAGAGTTAGTCACATAGACTTAGAGCATTTCAGACCCCATGGCAACTCCACTGCTCATTGGTCGAGTTTAACACCCAGCATGCTGCTTCTATACATCAGTGTGATGAACTTGGTATATATGAGTCCCCCACTAGATGGTTCCACCCTTGATATATACTCAAATGTAAGGCCTACAAGTCTTATGTGTGGTATCTGATTTTTCTGTAATGAGCATTTCAATAAAATAACGAAAACAAATTTCATATTGAAGAGGGGCAGAGGAAGGAGTAAAAAAGAGAATTCAAGGGCAGAAGAGCTGGATAACAAGGAATTAAGAAGTAAATGAAAGAAGGGGAAAGAGAGACTGTGAGTGAGGACTGCAATTTCAGAAACTTAAAGAGTTTGGTGGGCTGTTTATTATTTGCTAAATTTAAAATAGGAGAGCAATTGTTTACAGACTACAAAGTAAATGCAATTTGGCAAAAATTTAAGTTAAGGTTATTAATGGTAGGATGAAAATATTAAATCTGAATACATGCCGGAAGCCAAATATGTACCAGATTTTCTATTTCTGAAAATAAGCATGCTGGGAATTGCTAAAAAAATTATAATAGAACACAATTATACTTGTATATTACAATATTATATACATTATGATATAATAAATTATAACACATTATAATACAATGGAATACAATTCAATCATCAAAACTAGATTATTGCAGATTTTTTAATGGCACTAGATTGTTGGAGATCTTTTAATGGAAAAAAGATGGCCTCAATATTATGCTCAGTGGGAAAAACAGCAGGATTTTTAAAAGAATGTGCATTGTTTTACCAACTTTGAAGAACAGAAAAGACTGAAAGATCTCAAGAATGAGAGTGGAAGTAGTAATGTGATTATGGTTGATTTTTATTTTATTCTTTATACTTTCCTGCAATTTTCAAATTTTCTATAATGAACTTAGAGTTCTTTTATGATAATGTAAATTACTTTTATAGAGAAGCATGCTTCCATTAGCAATTCTGTTTTTCAATTATTTTTGTTAGTTATACTGATGTTAAAAACTCATTAAATACATTAAGTACAACATTTTTAAATGCTCAGAGCATATATGCTCCTGACTGCTTTTAAAATGAAGTTTTAATTAGAAGAAATAAGAGGATTGAGACTAGAAAAGCTCTCTGAGGATAATGGCAAAGATGTGAAATGCCCTATTTCAAATATTGTGAAGTACCATATAAACGGTAATCTTGTGGACATATTTTACAGAATGCAATAAGCAAAAATTGAAACTTGACTTTAGATCCACTCGGAGATCTTAATACAAATACAATAAGTTTCCAAGTTTCAAATTGAGCTGAAAGTTAGTTGTTATATTATGTGAAAATGAGATGATAAGCAAACCAATATTGAAAATAAGATTATAGAGGAAATAGTCCACCTGCCTAGGAAAATACATTATTTTCAAATAATGGAACTATCCATTACATACTTTCAACATATATGTTAATTAACAATTAATACTCTAAGTATAGTTCTAAGCTCCACTTGGCAATACAGAAAAAATGGAGGGTTTCCTCCCATACAGTGGATTTGACTTTCTCTATGAAGACTGAGGCAAGATCATCTGAAAGTTAAGGGGAAGTGTGGTGTTCAGGGATCAAGGAAGGTAGAGAGGCTTAAGGTGGCTTTGCAGAGAATAACGGAGTGTGTCCACCAGAGAAATGCTGTGTGACTGCCATGGCTTAAAGGTTGAGACCTAGCTGTGGATATAGATGATATGTGTATTCAATGATACTAATCCAGTGACTCCACTGAGCAAGGCGAATTCCCGGGTTCCGAAGAGAAAACAACTTATTTTTCACCTCCAATGGGCCATTTGAATCCTCTCTGAGGCCACCTCTTTCCCCCTCCCCTTCATATGAAATAACAAAAAGGTCTTCTGACTCTCTGATCATCTCAGATAATAAAATGTCCTCTGGTCACTTCAGCCCCAAATCACAGCCTCAGTTTATAAATTAATACGCCCAGAACTATTATAATAAAAATCCAAGCTTCACGGCAAGCTTGGATATGCTCAGACTAAAGAGCCTACAATGAATGGGAATAGACTGTTCATCTCTATTTCCCCATTAGTGCTACTTCCCTCTGACCCTCACCCGGTTCCCACCACTTGGCCACCAATGGATCCTCCAGGATGGAAGCAGAAAGAGAGATCTTATCTGACTGACACAGACATAATCTGCCCTCTGGCCCTGGCTGATGTTTCAAGCTGACTTTTACTCTCTCTCTCCAGCGCCTGTGGCTTCTTGAGCCCTCTCCTGCTGGACCCTTCCAGCTGGAATTCCTTTGGCTCAGGCAGTGCCTCTCCCTGAACCAGCCATTTACAATCCCCTCTGCTTCCCCAACCAGTGAAACCTCTAACCCCTTTTTGCAGAGGACACCTCACCCATTACAGGGAGCCCTCTGGGTCGAGATTTCTTTAAAAACAACCTGGACTCACATTCCTAATGTGGGTTTTATACTTGACCCCTAGAAATATGTAGCTTTGGCCTGGCACAGGCCAGAATGTGGTTACTTCCTAAATGCAGCCTCTGCTGTGCTGACGTAGTTCACTTCAGCCAGCCTCTCACTCAAAGACCCTTCCTTTGGTGTGAGCCAAATGCCTGCCTGTGGCCCCCAAGCCTCAAAAGATACCTGTCAAGCTCTCCTTGAAGTTCTCACATGGTGGTTGGGCGGCGGGGGGAGTCAGACAGGAAGAATTCACAGCTGGAGTTAAGTGAAGATAAAGATCACAAAACCTGCTTTCATCCACGTTCTTCAGAAGTTACTGACAGGAGGGCTAATACTTTGCCTTGGAACGTGACAGTATTTGGCATCCCTGGTCTTGGGGACTCAGTGAAAACTGGAACAGTGAAAACTGGAACAAAGAGTTCTACTTTAACTTTATCTTCCTCTTGCACAATTTCTCCAGTACTGCTCAACCTCTCAGTCAAAGAGAAGGAAGATGGTTAGGTTCAAGTTATGCCAATTAGGAATGATGAAAAATGGAGTGGCTAGGGGCTTTGGGCTCTGGCAAGAATGACTGAATTGATACAGCATGAAAAGAAAGCGGGAGAAGGAAGGAAGTAAAGAAGGTCGATGGACTAAAGGGCTCAGGAGGTTGGAGAATGTAGAAGGAATGGATGAGGAGACATTCAGGAAAGTTACTTTTAGCAGTTGATTGGCAAAAGGGAATGGAGATGAGAAATGATGGAAGAGTCTTTGGAATTTGGAGCCTTATGGACTGACCAGTTATTACCAGTAAGGGGATCGCAACCCTTGGCGTGGTGTCGTCCGGACCGTGCTCAGCCAGTGAGCACACTGGCCATCCCTATATAAGACCCGAACCCGCGGCCTCGGCACTCTGAGCGCCGCTGCGCTCCCAGTGCCGCTGCACTCCCAGTGCTGCACTCTCCTGAGTGAGCCACAGGGTCGGCCCATGAACTTCATTTTTAACAAGCTGAACTTGAGGGGTAGCAAGACCTCCAAGTAGAAATGTCACTAAAGTGCTGGAGCTCAGAAGAACAGGATTCAGGATGTATCTTTCAGGGGCCAGAATATTATTAGGAGTCATAGGACTCAATGCTTCAAAAGAGAAAGTGGAAAGAAAGACTGAAATGCAGACGTCAGTACTACTTGGGAAATGCATCTTGTTAGAGAAAAGGGCATAAAAAGAACCTGTTAACAGAGAGTAAATGTCATCCAAGCCAAAGAGCTACATCTAAGAATCAAGCTAATCTGTTCTGAAGTGCTTCATCCAAAAATACTTCTTTCTTTCTAATTACCTTTATTACCTGGTTATGTAGCTAAACTTCTGCCTCTTAAGCAGGTTCCACACACATAAAATGAAAATAATAATATCTACCTTCCAAGCAGTGATATAGCTGGCACAGAATAAGAACCCAAAAAATGTGAGCTACCCTTATTACTGTCATTATTTTTTTTTTTAATATTTGCCTCTGTTTAATTGGTTATGTAGCTAAACTTCTGCCTCTTAAGCAGGTTCCACACACATAAAATGAAAATAATATCTACCTTCCAAGCAGTGATATAGCTGGCACAGAATAAGAACCCAAAAAATGTGAGCTAGCCTTATTACTGTCATTATTTTTTTTTTTAATATTTGCCTCTGTTTAATCAACAGTCCCTCCTTTACAAGACGAGTATCTCAAACTTATTTCCAACTGCTTTGTTTTTCTTGCCTCTCACTTAGCCTTTCCCTCTGATTAAACAACACTGGGAAAGAGAGAAAGAATAACTCAAACAGCACCGATTGCTGATACCCTGCTATAGTTAATATAAATATGTTGCCATCATAATACTGGTGTGACTTTCAAGTCTAATGTTCAGAGGTTACTATTCCCTTTTAGGAACTATGCCTAAAGTTTAGAGGCACTGACACCAGCTGAATGGCAGTTGCCAAATTATGACATTTATTTGCCATATTAGCTTCCTATTGCTGTATAACACATTACCCCAAACTTAATGGCTTAAAACAATAGCCCGTGTATTAGCTCGCAGTTCTGTAGGCCTGAAATCTGGTCACTGCACCACTGAGTCCTCTGCTCAAGATCTCACAAGGCTGAAATTAAAGTGTAGGCTGTTCTATGGTTCTCTGGGGCTCAAGATCCTCTTACAAGCTCACTAGATGTTAGAATTCAGTTCTTTGTGGTTGTAGGACTAAGGTCTGTTTTCTCACAACTGTTAACCGGAGACCTGTCTCAGCTCCTAGAGGCTGCTCTTCTCCATCAGCAATTCACTGGATAACTGTATACTTTCTCCCAGGCCAGAAGGAATGTTTCTCTCTGATTTTTCACTCTGCTACCAGTCAGAGAAAACACTCAGCTCTTAAAGGACTCACCTGATTAGGGCAGGCCCACCCACGACAATCTCCCCTTTCCTATATCATAATTAAGAGTGATATCTCATCAGATTCACATGTTCTACCCACACTCAAAGAAGAGGGGATTATACAAAGGTAAGGATCATTGGAGGCCCCCTTAGAATTCTGTCTATCACTTATGGTAGAATTCTGCCTACCACATATGGAAAAACATTCATGTTCCAGGCATTGTACAAAGCACTGTGGGTACAAAGACAGATTAGACAGCCTTCAGCTCATCCTCTAGTCCAGAACCATCAAATACAGCCACGTGTGGCTACTGAGCACTCAAAATGTGGTTAATCCAAATTGTGAGGTGTAGTAAATATAAAATGTACACTGAATTTCAAAGAATTACTACCCCCCCCAAAAGGACTGTAAAATGTCTCATTAATATTTTTATATTGAAGTGATAATATTCAGGATATGTTGAATTTAAATAAAATATATTATTAAATTATTTCTTCTGTTCCTTTTTACTTTTTTTAAGTTTCCACCTGAAAACTTAAAATCATTTATACAGTTTGCATTGTATTTTTCTATTGCATCTTACGGGTATAGGCCAAGAAAAAGATAATCACTTCCAAGTGGACCAGGTGCCATGAGAGGAGAAGCCAGTGGGGTTGGGGGGACACAAAGAGGGAGTGGTCAGTTTAGCTAGGAAGAGAGTAAGAAAGGCTTTAACTGCTTGGTCTCCCATTCATAGCAGACAAGACAGAGAACACTTTCCTATACAAAAATCCTTTTCCAATAGATAGGAATTATTTATGAAATTGCAGAGCAATTACTAGCAACTTTTTATTTTAGAAGACACAATTCAAAGCAAGTTTTTAAAACAAATACAAATGCCCAAATGATAATATTCAGGATATGTTGAATTTAAATAAAATATATTATTAAATTATTTCTTCTGTTCCCTTTTACTTTTTTTAAGTGTCCACCTGAAAACTTAAAATCATTTATACAGTTTGCATTATATTTTTCTATTGCATCTTACTGGTATAGGCCAAGAAAAAGATAATCACTTCCAAGTGGACCAGGTGCCATGAGAGGAGAAGCCAGTGGTGTTGGGGGGACACAAAGCGGGAGTGGTCAGTTTAGCTAGGAAGAGAGTAAGAAAGGCTTTAACTGTTTGGTCTCCCATTCATAGCAGACAAGACAGAGAACACTTTCCTATACAAAAATCCTTTTCCAATAGATAGGAATTATTTATAAAATTGCAGAGCAATTACTAGCAACTTTTTATTTTAGAAGACACAATTCAAAGCAAGTTTTTAAAACAAATACAAATGCCCAAACACAAGTTAGCACTTTTCTGACAAGTCTCACTGTTCTTCATCCACCTGTACTTTTCTTATGTNACAAGTTAGCACTTTTCTGACAAGTCTCACTGTTCTTCATCCACCTGTACTTTTCTTATGTTTCTCTTGGGCACTAGCGGACATACTAACTCTCTCTCTGAGCTACTTCGTAGGGTCAAAAGCTTTCAGGCCCTCATTATTGAGAGCAGCCTGTCCTCCAAAGTCCTCACAGGCAGTGTTTCTCTGGCTTTTGATCTCTCCAATAGAGGGCAGCTATTACCAGCTTAATTAGAGAGTAGTTAATTACCTTCTTGGCCCTCCCAATTAGTTCAAAGAGCTCTCTTTGGCTTCCTAGTTTATGACATCAAAAAAAGAAAGAAACATTGAAATGTGATCTATACAATTTTTTT
>NW_007733936.1:0-2319 GCF_000696425.1 Galeopterus variegatus
TTTTTTTATTTTTATTATTTATTTATTACAAGTATTCATGAGATACAAAGCTGGTTTTTCCTCCCTCCTGCCCATGATGTGAGGGCCAGATTCATACTGAGGGCATACCCATTATGAGAAATTACTTTTGTGCCCTTTGTCCCCTCCCAATTGTCCCCCAACCTCCTTCCCCTCCTCTTCTCCCCTCCACTCCAATTTGTAGCCCTAGGAATGTTCCCCCACTCCGTTGGATCACAGCACTATTGTGTTCTTTCTTTCTTGCCTTATGGAAGTTCTTAAAGCAAGTACCTGTTTTTATGTCAGAGAATTTACAAACATTAACATGGCCCTAAATCCCAAAAGAGGCTTTGAAAATTACACGGACAAAGGATGTTTGTCTTATGACTCCTGGCCCTTCATTTTCCTTTCTCAGGCAGGAATAAATCAATTACTTTATTGATTTATAAAAGCTAGACTCTCCCACTCCCTTTTTCATTTTGTTTTTTTATGATGACAATGTCTAAACAGACTAATTAGTATACATTTTCATATGAGTTACTTAGATTAGTTAGGTCTAGGCTCATAAAAGGAACTTGCTAAAACACTGTGTGACACATTTCAATGTGGAGTTTTTGAATCCAGTATGGCTAGGTGTGGAACTGATGGATATACGACACATCTTTGCAAATCTTGTTGAGTATTATTATTATTTATTAGGCAAAGACAATGTGCAGTTAAAATTAAAGTTTCTCAGATCTCATTGTGTAATTAGTAAAATGCCTAAATTTGTATACTTATTATTAACATGTCTAATAATACCATGAAGGATTTGCCTCTGGAGATATTTTCTGAAAACTTAAAAGTTCTGTACAAAAGAAAAACAAGCAAATAAAACCTCACTGCTTAGTTTCATGTTTTTCTAAAAACAAAAACAAAAACAAAAAAGAAAAACATACTTATTCCCTCTTAAATATAACAAATTGAGGAAAAGAGATGATAATATTTAAATTTTATCCTACAAACTACATTGTTAAAAAAAAATTAAGATGCTGGTGTATTTGAAAGTCCTTTTGGAGAAAGAAACTTTTCACTGATTAATTCAGCTATTTGTTTAATAGAGTATTTTTTATAGCATTATCTGTAAGCGATCACATTCTAGCAGACAAGTTAAAATGTTTTATAATGTTGTTTATTTAATGGTGAAATTAATCTAATTCCAGTAATGTTGCTTTATTGAAAAAATTTAAATGTCATAATTCCCCAGACATCACCTATCATGACTATTTGTATAATTTAATATATTGGTGGCTATTGTCATCAAGTAAATAGAAAAGCATCAGTTAGCTGTGATATATAGAAGTGGTTATGTCCTTAAAATATTATATATGTAGAACGGAACCCTGAAGTCAATAAAGTGAAATTTAAAGGATAAAACATATGAGGGGAAAATGGTAGTATGCCTCAAACATAGTAGGTACTTACTAGATGTTAAATAATTAATGAATGGAAAGTGACTATTGACCCTGCTGGTTTAAAATACCAAAAACCTGTGAGTTTCTCTCTTCTCTCCTTTTGGGATTTTAAGTCATAGGCAAATGCACATAAATTTTTTAAAAATCCCCAAAAAATGATAAACACAGTTGAAATAGATCAGATCATTCTTTAATTAATATTCACCTCCCCCCACACACTATCCCCACAGCACATGCCTGTGATGTTTGCCTTGGCCATGTGACTTATTTGGCCAATGGGATTGTGGGAGAAAATGTCAGTGGGCCACCACACATTTTTGCTTCTGACTTTTTCCAAGAGNTGGCGCTATTGAGCCTTGCAGATCGTTCCTGCCAGCTGTGTGCCTGATCTTTCTTTCTTCAGAACAAGCAGTTCTAAGATGAGGGGGCGGTAGAGCCGATTGATTAAGCAGTCCAATAATCTCACCAACGTCACAGGGTTCCTTCTGTCTTTCCTCCTAGCCACCCTTAGCATGGTCTTCTCAGGTGAAAGTCCTGTTTATCCCAAGATGGCCACATCCTTCAAGTTAGGCTTGGCCATATCACTTTGTTGGCAAATGAAATGTGATCAGAAATGACTGGATACAGGCTTTAAAAGTCAGAGTGAATTTTGCCACATTCTTTCTGTCTGACTCTGGCCACGTTCTGGATGATGACTGCTTCATCAGGCAGATTACTTTCTGAGGCTGGGAAGTCCAAAGTCCACTGTTGCCACCAGTGACCCAGGGGTCTCACATTGCAGGATGGTGGAAGCAGAGAGAGCAGAGAGCTTTATTGAAAAAATTTAAATGTCATAATTCCCCAGACATCACCTATCATGACTATTTGT
>NW_007733936.1:2410-4404 GCF_000696425.1 Galeopterus variegatus
GACTGATACAATAAATTATAGAATAATTCTTACTTCTTGGGGTGGGGGAAGTAAAGGTATGGTAAGACCTAAGAGAGAAACATGTGGGTAGATGCAAAGTGTCCTTGGTTTTCTAGCTTTTATGTTGAATGATGGCTCCAAAATAATTTTATTATTATGCCTGTACTTTACATATAAGACATTTTGTATGTATAAAATATTACAAAACATTTACAAAAAAAGAAAGTTGCAAATGGAGTCGTAAAATTTTTAATGGAACATAAAATCAGCATTATGCCTATGTATAAATTTCTTTTCAATGAGATAATATTTCCATGAAAATACATATGTCCATACTATATATGTTACATAGACAAATATGATGATAAATGTGAATTTTAAAAAGATATTCAGAACAGTTCAAAATCATTAGAAACTACAGTTTTCAACAAAATAAAACTGAACAAACTTTACTTAATCAGTTTAAAAAACAATTAATTTTATTTATTTACCCTTCAGAATCATAAAGTTAAAGTTTTAAATAAGTGAATGACTTTCTGAAATACTTTGTTGAAATATGTATACACAAAATCACATAGGAAGTATCTATTCATCTATAAACATACACATAACATCTTTGCATATGCATATATTGTTCAAATGTTGTTACTCATGTGTTCATATTGAATAATTTTACACACATGGATGAAAAGATAAGCACAGAAATACAGAGAGATGATCTTTTTACCTTAGATAATTGTTCACTTGGAGACAGCAGAACTTTTGAAATATTACTTAGTGATGTGTGCTGTTTAATAAAAATGTTCTTAAGCTACTATAAGATCATGAATACCTATTGAATAATTTTAAAATGCAAATTATTTTNAGTTAAAGTTTTAAATAAGTGAATGAATTTCTGAAATACTTTGTTGAAATATGTATACACAAAATCACATAGGAAGTATCTATTCATCTATAAACATACACATAACATCTTTGCATATGCATATATTGTTCAAATGTTGTTACTCATGTGTTCATATTGAATAATTTTACACACATGGATGAAAAAGATAAGCACAGAAATACAGAGAGATGAACTTTTTACCTTAGATAATTGTTCACTGGGAGACAGCAGAACTTTTGAAATATTACTTAGTGATGTGTGCTGTTTAATAAAAATTTTCTTAAGCTACTATAAGATCATGAATACCTATTGAATAATTTTAAAATGCAAATTATTTTAGATACTGTTTATGTTATTATATATTACATATCTAAATATTAGTTAAAATAATATTAATTAACTATATTTTAAATATGTCAGTATATAAAAAATTGCACCCTACAATTGCTGCCTTTGGAATCATATAATTAATAAAATGTTAAAGAGCAACAAAAAATTACCAGCTTAGAGCTTTTCAATTTATACACTGCATGTCTCATATTGATAGTCCATGACTTACTATAGTAGAATGGCATTGCCTAATTTATATTTATAGATTATATTTAGAAAACAAAGATACAATTCGAACTATGGCTATAAATTTAACTTATAAAACAATGTAAATTCATTAATTTTCGTTTTGTTTCCAATTAAAGAAAAAAATTTAAAAGAAAACAAAATCCATGAATACATGTTTCCTGTAATGTATCTCCTGTTATTACTTAGAGTCAGATACTTTATTTTACATTCCCAGCCTCACTCGAAATTTAGTTATGTTTTTCCTATTTCAGCATCTTGAAACAAAAAGGAAGGGCTCTCTCATTTTTTTAAAAAAAGTAAATCTCTGGGCTGACCCCGTGGCTCACTCGGGAGAGTGCGGCCCTAGGAGCGCAGTGGCGCTCCCACCGCGGGTTCAGATCCTATATAGGGATGGCTGGTGCGCTCGCTGGCTGAGCGCAGTGTGGAGACACCAAGCCAAGGGTTGCAATCCCCTTACCGGTCACAAAAAAAAAAAAAAAAAGTAAATCTCATTTATATTTGTGTTAACTGAAATAATTTTAGGGAATGA
>NW_007733936.1:5340-23767 GCF_000696425.1 Galeopterus variegatus
AAAACAAAATCCATGAATACATGTTTCCTGTAATGTATCTCCTGTTATTACTTAGAGTCAGGTACTTTATTTTACATTCCCAGCCACACTCGAAATTTAGTTATGTTTTTCCTATTTCAGCATCTTGAAACAAAAAGGAAGGGCTCTCTCATTTTTTTAAAAAAAGTAAATCTCTGGGCCGACCCTGTGGCTCACTCGGGAGAGTGCGGCCCTAGGAGCGCAGTGGCGCTCCCACCGCGGGTTCAGATCCTATATAGGGATGGCTGGTGCGCTCGCTGGCTGAGCGCAGTGTGGAGACACCAAGCCAAGGGTTGCAATCCCCTTACCGGTCACACACACAAAAAAAGTAAATCTCATTTATATTTGTGTTAACTGAAATAATTTTAGGGAATGAAATGTGACAAATTTGTTGTGATGTAATTTAGTAATTCCTTTACAATCTAAGTAACTTCCAGTTGAATGAACTTCATGCATTTGAAGGATGCTCATTTTTAAATGAGCATGTTAAGAACATGCTTTGATCTTTATCTCATGATGTTCTTTTCCCTTAAAGTTTTCTCTAGACTTTAAATTTTATGATCGCAAACATACTCACATACACACCCTACTTTAATTTCCCCATATAGGATTCTTTGAATAAAAATGTTTACCCACATAGATTTCCTTCAATAAAAAATGCTGGCAAGGGTGTGGGGAGAAGGGAACACTCCTACACTATTGGTGGGACTGTAAATTGGTATGACCACTACGGAAAACAGTATGGAGGTTACTCAAACAACTACACATAGATCTTCCATATGATCCAGCAATCCCACTCCTGGGTATATACCCAGAGGAATGGAAATCATCATGTCGAAGGGATACCTGCACTCCCATGTTCACCATAGCTCTGTTTGCAATAGCCAAGACATGGAACCAACCTACATGTCCATCAATGGATGACTGGATAAGGAAACTGTGGTATATATACACCAGGTATTACTACTCTGCCACAAAAAAAGAATGAAATACTCCCATTTGGAACAACATGGATGAATCTGGAGAAACTTTTGTTGAGTGAAATAAGCAAAGCACAGAGGGATAAATATCACATGTGCTCACTCATATGTGGGAGCTAAGAGAGAAAGAAGGAAGGAAAGAAAGACCACAGTAGTGGATTGGTCTTAAAGAGGGAGAGAACATTCCTAGGGCTACAAAGTGGAGTGGGGGGCATACGGGGAGGAGGAGGGAGGTTGAAGGTGAATTGGATGGGGGACACAGGGTACAAAAGTAATTTCTGGTAATGGGTATGCTGCCAGTATGAATCTAGCCCTCACATCATGGGCAGGAGGGGTGACAATTAGCTTTGTATCTCATGAATATTCATAATAAAAAATTAAGAGACAAAATGATAAATCATTTTGTTATACTACTTACATTTATGTGAACACTGCTGATTTCTAATAGATCCATTATCATATAATTGAAGGTGTACCTGGTAGATTGTGGATAACCAAACTTTATTATTCATTTCTACAAGATAGAATTAAAGGTGACCATGCACAACCTTAAAAAAATCTCTTCATAATCTGTTCAGTCAATATATTCCTAATTTTTTCCCAGTGTGAAAGTTGTTACATATTTATACATTTCTTCTACATCCTGCACTTTTAACCTTTTCAGTACTCATGTGTTGTAAATGTCTATTTCATTTTTGGTTGGTACAGTGATGTCTGTAAAGCAGCTATATCTAATCCTGCATTTTGCTCAAATGATATGAAATCTAAACACTTGGTATTTTATTAAAGGTAGAAATTATAACAATGTTATTAAAAGTAGAAATTATTACAGTAAGCAATACCTAAGAAATGATAAATTTTTAGGATTTATCCATATTAAGTATTCTAGCTTCATTTTTTCTCAAAGTTTCACTGAAATGTAAATTCTACTTCTAAATTACATTTTGAGAAAAAAATATGCATGACTATCACTGAGTGGTGAATGCAGTTATATGCGGTAATTTAAGTGTACAACTCAAGTACTATATATCAGTTATATAGTAATTAAGCTTTTCATGTTATTCCTAACATCTTCCCATAATTCCTTACATTTTGTGATTAAAAAAAAGAAACTAAAGTAAAACAAATGTGATTCAAAATATTTTATTATTGTAAGATAAAACAAAACATTTAACATTAAGGGTAATATAAAAATCGGGTGATTTTTTTTTTTATTTAAATAGAAGTATGGGCTGTTTCACATCACTAGAACATCCTGTAATTAACCCTCGCAAGACTCGCCTGTCATTTTGATCATGGTGCAGTAGTCTGGTATCAAATCATCTGACACAGAATTTAACTCTCACCATCAGTTGGCAAAAGTATCATAAATCACAGGGTATATATAGAACTCCAAGGACTTGATTATTTACGTGGGAAATAATCTATGTTTTGAACTGCTATTTTGACAAATTTGAGTTATTTCCTGTTTGTGTTTAATGAGTTAATGCATAACACCAAGGACATCACCATTAACGTAGAAAATAACCATGCTTGTGATTTCTAGCTATTTTAGAATTTAGAGGTTGCTTCTTTATTTATGAGGACGCTTGTGTAACATTGAATGTCTTCCCTTTTTAATCCCATACAAGTAACCTACCAAAATGCATCTGTCAAATATGCAGGACATTGCTTGTTGCCTTGTTTTAGATTTCAATTAAGTCTTGCTCAAGGAGTAGATAAACTGAAGATATCTTTGAAATGAGAGCCTGACTGTCCCCTACAGGTATTCCAAAAATGCAAGGATCTGGAAATACCAAAAGGAATAAATATCTGCAACCCTGCTCCTTGCACACAAGAATAAACCCGGCTTTCTCCATTTTCTTCTTTCTTCATTTTCTTCCTTTTCCCCTATTCTCCATTGCTTTTAGTGAGGTGAGGAATGAAGACTTTGCCCTTCTCGGTGATTGCTCAATTTTGTTAAACCACTTTCTGGTGGTATAGTTTTGGGGATACAGACTTTCTTTAAGGGTAAACTGCCACAGGCTGTTTCTGCCGGACAGGTGTGAATACATAGTAGACTTCAGACTTATTTGCTTAGTCCCAAATGCAAGTAACCATAGCCAAAGAGTTTATGTACACATGTTATTTAAGATCAAGTAAACTTATATTTCCTAATATCTGTGTATTTCCCATCTTCACCTTTCTGAAAATTAAGATCATCTGAAATAATGAACTTGGATAGAAAAGCAACAACCTAAAACCCCTCCTATTATCTCTATATATCTCTTTCTATTATCTATCTAATCTGTCTTTCTACACATACACATATACATCATATATTCTAGCAAAAAAGCTGTTGCCTTTTTAACCTACAAATCTGCAATATAAGGAACTCCTATCTCTGCTTGTAGATCGGCTTTCCTTAGGTTGAGTCCAAAACCATTTTGTAGGATTTAACTCAAAGCAGCAAGCAGCCATCACTAGGTAATCCTATGAATCTCTCTACAATTCCCCTTCATGCCACCACCTAGGTCAGCATGTAATTTGCCTTCCAAAACACAACATGTAACAGTTTACTAAAAATGCTTTGCTGGTGCAAAATAAAGGTCCAGCCAGCTATCTAATAGCCAGCTTTTCTGGCTGTTATTCAGCTATGGGTCTTTGCTTGCATTCTATCTCTACAATTAACAAGGGTTGAAGTTTCTTCATTTTGCTACTTTCGTATGTAATTGCACACATACTACAATCAGCAGGTGGTAGAAGGTGATAAGAAAAGAAAAAAAAAAACACTACTTCCTTAAGAAAGATTCCTGAAAGTACGATAAAATTGACATATCTCATTTACCAGATCTTGGTTAAATGACCCAAACTAATGGCAAAGAGATTGTGGAATTTTGTCTTTAGCTAGCTGGGTCCATTGCTCCCCTGAAAATTGAAGTTCTGTTAGTAAAGAAAATGGGAAGACTAGACAATGCATTAAGCAACTTTCAAACATCGTGACATAAATCATTTTAGTATTATATGAAACAGAAAAACATGTTAAGTTACTAAAGTGCCATTGACATGGGAATTATCAAACTACCTATCAGTTATAAACAATGTGGTAAAGTTTTATAAACTTCTATGTAAAGATATTCAAAGCAAATTGCCGAAGGGTAAAAAGCAAAATGTAAAACAATATATGCAATGCATAGAAAACATTTGTATAAACATATGCACATATTAACAATATTTATTATCGAAGGGGAAGGTAATAGAATTGGAAGTAGGGGTGAATCAAGCAGAAACTTTACACTTTTCTATAACATTAAGTTTCAGTTGCTTATGAAGGAAATTCTTTAGTGCTAGAAAGGTGTTTTAACTTAAACATGAGATATGACACAGAACATATATAGAATTGTATGCATATATTTATGTATGTGTATATATAAAATAAACAAATATCTATATATGTTTAAGTTTCTATATTTTATACAAACACATAAAGGTTTTAATTTATAAATTTTGATAATTTATCTTAAAATGTTCCTTTGTCTGATGAGATCTGACTTTATTT
This sequence comes from Galeopterus variegatus, assembly GCF_000696425.1. NCBI lineage: Eukaryota > Metazoa > Chordata > Mammalia > Dermoptera > Cynocephalidae > Galeopterus > Galeopterus variegatus. Next base: position 9,877 of record NW_007733936.1, read on the forward strand.
TTATCATATGACTACCCTACACATTACCAAGATAAAGAAAAATAATACGAAATTTTTGATAGAAAAAAATTACAAATAAAAATTTACATTTTTATTTTATTATCTTAATAAACACATAATGATGCATATATTTATGTAGTACAATGTGCTATTTTTATATATGCATATAATTCGGATGATTAAATCAAGCTTATCAAATTATATATCAGCTCTCTTATTTTTTTGTTTTTGTGGTGACATTTTATTTTATTATCTTAATAAACACATAATGATGCATATATTTATGTAGTACAATGTGCTATTTTAATATATGCATATAATTTGGATGATTAAATCAAGCTTATCAAATTATATATCAGCTCTCTTATTTTTTTGTTTTTGTGGTAAGACATTTGAAATTTTCTCTTAGCAATTTTGAAATATACATTATTCTTGACTATAATCACCATGCTGTGAACAGAGCTGAAAAACTTATTCCTCCTATATAACTGAAACTTTTTACCTTTTGATTAACGTCTCTCCATTCCCTTTCCTGTGCTCCCAGCCTCCAGTAGTCACCATTCTGTGTTATACTTCTATAAGTTTAACTTTTCTAGAATTCACATAAAAAGGAGATCATGTTGTATTTATCTTTCTGTTCCTGATTTATTTCACTTAGCATAATATCCTCCAGGTTCATCCATGTTGTCTCAAATGACAGAACTTTTTTTTTTCTTTTGTAAGGCTAAATAGCATATCATTGGGTATATATATCACATTTCTATATCCATTAATCTGTTGATGGATATTTATGTTGATTCCATATCTTGGCTACTATGAATAGTGTAAGCATGAACATGAGAGTGTAGATGTCTCTTCAACATATTGATTTTAATTTCTTTGGATCATATTTTATTTTTAAAAGTTTCCTCTGGGTACTGAGTGACAATTTCATTCGTAGAAGGTAAATGTGGAAATAAAGAGAAGCCAGTTACGAGGCTAAAAATGATGGTGGCTGACAGTATTGTGGTGACAATTGGGGTGGAGGAAAGTAGATTGATTTGAGCTATATTCTGTATTGACAGAACTTTCTAATGGGTTGAATGAAAGAGACATATATAAACATAATCAAATTCCAAGGATAAATCCCTGATTACTGATTTTGATATTTACCAATAAACATGTTCATTTCGTCTGAAGTTCAGTACCAATTTGAATACTTTGTGAACTGTGCTTATATTAACTGATTTGAATTTATAAGATTTGACAAGTATGTTAAACAGCGTCTATGAAAAATCAACAGTTAACATCATACTTAGGGAAAAACTGAATTTGTTCTCTCTAAGATAAGGAGCAATAAAGGGAACAAAAGAACACTCTTGCAATTTCTATTCAACATTTTTTTCTGGCAGTTCTAGCCAGACAATCAGGCAAGAAAAAGAAACAAAAGGCATTTTTATTGGAATGGAAGAAGAAAGCTATCTCTAGTTGCAGATGACATCATATTCTATACAGAAAATCTAAAGAATCCCCAAAAATCAATGGGAAAAACACTAATTCAGCACAGTTGCAGGATAAAATATCAACATACAAAAAATGTGTTTTTATTCTCTAGCAACAAAAAATCAGAAAATAAATAAATACAATTCAATTTGTCAGAGCATCAAAAAAATAATAGGCTTATCAAAAAAATGCAAGATTTATACCCTGAAAACTACAAAACACTGTTTAAGAACATTAAAGAAGAGCTAAATAAATGGGAAGACATCCCATATTCAAGGAGCAGAATACTTAGTATCGTTAAGATGACAATAGTCTCCAAATTGCTCTATAGATTCAATGCAATCTCTATCACATTCCCAGCCAGATTCTGCAGAAATTGACAAACGTATCTTAAAATTCTTATGTAAATGCAGTGACCAGTGACCCAGAATAGCCAAAACAATCTTGGAGAAGAAGAAAGTTGGAGGATTTATACTTCCTGATTTCAAAATTTAACTACATAATGCTTCAAACCTACTAGAATATTATCTTCAAAAAGACAGGTAATAAGAAGTGTTGGCAATGATGCAGAAAAGTAAAATTCTCACACTTTGCTGGTGGGAATGTGAAATGGTGAAGCCATTTTGGAAAATGGTGTGTCTGGTCCTCAAATTGTTAAACACTGAATTATTGTATTACCCAGTAACTCCACTCCTAAGTATAAAGAGTTGTGAAAACATATATCCACACGAAAACTTGTACAAACTTGTTCATAGCAGCATAAATTATAATGGCCACAAGTAGAAATTACTCAAATATCTGTCAATCGATGAATGAGTAATATACAAAATGTTATATAAACATGCAATAAAATATCATTTAACCATAAAAGAAATGAAGTACTGATACATGCTCTAATACATGGGTAAACTTTGAAAACATTATGCTACAGAAAAGTTAGATACAAAGGCCACATATTGTATGGTTACATTTATTTCAAATTTACAAAATAGGTAAACACATAGAGATAGAAAGTAGATTAGTAGTTGTCTAGGTCTCAGGGTGGAAATTGGAAGGGAAATGGAAAGTGAAGGCTAATGTTTACAGGATTATCTTGAAGAGATGGTAATGTTCTAAAATTAGATTATTGTGATGATTGCACAACCCTGTGAATATACTAAAAGTATTAAATTGTAAACTTTAGTAGGTGAATTGTAGGCTATGAATCATAGCTCAATAAACCACTTTAAGTTGTAAATGTACAACATAACTCTGAAATTATAATTATCACTTCTTTACCATGCTGTGCAAACTAGATTTTCCAAAACACTAAAAAAAATTTCTTATACATTTAGGGATGTATAAAGGCAGTCAATCCATAATTCTGAAGTGAACACAGTGACTTTCACATACAATTGATGAAATTAGTTAAAAGATAGGTCATTTTTAAACAATTTGGTATATAACATTTTACTTCCATAATATATGGTTCTAACTGTACAATGATTTATCACATGATTTTTAAGATATTTTTCTAAAAACCTTAAAATGTCATTTTTATGAAACCAATCCAAAATTTTAAAAACTTATTGGTGTTTACAAATATCATATAAAGTCAGTACATTGATATCAGTCAAAACTTATTTTTAGAGAACTATTATATGAGAAAAACTTGTTATGTGCTTTCTACAGCAATTTCATTATTTTATTTTGAAAATAACTTTGCAAGCTTACTTTCCTGAAAAAGCAATTGACACTGTTTTTTTTACACTTGATATGCTTAGAAACAAAAGACAGGTCTGTATTCTCCCCTATGCTATGATTTTTTCAAATGTTAATGTTTATTTTCATGCTAGATCTTAGTGCTTCTACCAGCATGCTTACTCACACAATCTGCAAAATTTGCTTGGTTCATATTTTTGGTATCATAAGTATTTGAGGTAATTTCCTACAACAGTAATCAACTTTGATTGATTCCTAAACTAGCTAACCTGAAAAAAGTTCATAAGATATCTGAGTACTTTTATGCTTCAATTATGTAAAATTATTTATTTTACTCAACATTTATACTCTCAGGATTAAAGGGCACTCTTAAGAAATCTATGTGATGCTCTTTGGCTCAATTGTATTTTTAAGTGAACATTTGGCACAAATAATGTTTAAACACACTTTTCCTGGGATATTCTAGAGGAATTTACTATGTATATGTTCTCTCCTTACTAATAAACTGTTAAGATCCTGAGAGTTATGCTGTGATAATATACATATAAAGGCACATATATTTAGGTACTGCCATATACTTGAAAGACTAAAATTTATGGTCTGCATGTGTAAATCAAGTCACATGCTTTTTGCCATTTTCAGAATTAAGAATTTAGTAAGTTAAATTTTGTTTCCTACAGTCTACTAAAATTAATTAAATTCTTTCTGTGAATTGTATAAAGGCCACATAAATACCTTTTGTTTAATATTCATGCATGCAGGGAAATGGCATAAATAGGGGGCTACTTGTTAGAAACACTGTTCTATTCAAATATGTTAGTCAAAATTCAGCCAGATGTTTTATAAATGAGTTAAGATGTGTCTCCATTTATTATACTTTCAAACTTATTAAGAGTGCCAATGTAGTGCCCCTGTGCCATTGGGTAAATATATAAAGATAGTCCAGTCCGAGAAAGCTGCATGGGGAAAAGCAATGAAAATGAGAGAAGGAGTGCTTATTTCAGGGAAATGGAAATAGATGAGAATTCATTGCATGCAAAGTTCCAGAGATACACAGGCAAGAAATTAAACTTAATATGCAAGAGCAGATCAGAAATACCATGCCCTGTGATATAGATTTTCATCCTAATTTAATGGGAAGCCACTAAATGTTTGCGAGCGGGGATATCACACAATCAAATTTGCCATGCAGAATAATAAGTATGACAGGAGGTTTGTGAATTTCAAAAGAGAAACAAGACTACAGAGTGATATGCTGATAAGGAGGATACAGAAATAACCCAAGCAAGCGATGATACAGGCATAAACTACGGAGTGTCAATGGGATAGATAAGAGAAAATTTTTGACAGATATTTGAGAGATAAAATTAATACGACGTAAAATCATGGTAGCTTCATTGATTCTAAATTCCCTCCCACACTGAGAAGGAGATTTTAAGAAAAATAATCTAGGTGGGAAAGAGGGGATGAATTTTGAATGGGATAAGTTGAGCTTCAAGTGGAAATATCCAGCAGAAGTTATAAAAGTAGTGTGAATTTCACTAAAGAAATCTGAGTCGGAAGCATCTAGTTATGAAATATATATAGCAGATCAATGCATAAAGCAGATGCCATCAACTAGTAGAAAATAATGGAGTCAAGTAAGCACAATGAAAGCATTCAAATTTTATGCTATCAATAACCTCCACATTGCCACCTCTCAGTCCACATCTTGTCACCAGTTAATGTGGTTGAGCTTGTTCCTTGAAATGTTTTACTCGTATTGCTTTTGTGACAGATTCTTTGTTTCCTCTTCTTTCATTTACAGTCTGTTTTCTAGACTTCCTTCTCTTCCTTTGATTGAAAAAGTCCAAGTCTCAGTGTTCAGACAGCCTCCCCACTGATATATGTCCTCTCAATCTGTATACCACAAAGAAGTTAGTGATAGTTTTAAATGAAAGCCAGATATCATTCCTCTGTTTAAAGTCCCCAATGGCTTCCAAACTTATTCATAGTGAAATATAAGTACTTACAAAATGTCCTTTGAGACTGCATTATCTGTCCTCTGTGAAGTAGGTTCACTAATAACCAATCTCAAGGGATCACTTCCTCCATTTCGAGGATAGCAGTGATCAACACTATGTGAACCACCAGGAAAAAGAGTCAGAACACTTTTTTCTGTAATTCAATTATTACTCATGAAATATTATTTTCTGTCTCAGCTCAGAATATAAGCAACACAGAACAGGAAATGTCTCTGTGTTGTCCTCTGTAGAATCCCCGGCATCTACAGCAGTCCTTGACATTTATAGGTACTCAAATGATGTTTCCTTAGTGACTAAATGAGTAAATATAATTAAGATTCAGGCATACGGAGGAAAATATGCAAAAATGGCTGAAACAGAGCAACTCAAGATAACAGGATGAATCTATTAGAGATTAGAGCTGCAAAAACAACACTCAAACTAACTTTAAAAACAGGAAAGGAATTCAATTAAGAATACCTGGTAGCTCAAAAGATCTACTAAAAAGTCAAATTGTTAGGCTCAGAGATAGATATTACATGATATTAACAACACACTGTAGTGGTTCTCCAGTGAAAACACCCCTATCACAAATAAGCACAAATGTTCCAGTGGACATTGCTTGCATTGGGTATTGGAGGTTAGAACCTCTGCATCTTTGCCCTAGAAATCTTTATGTTAAAAATGGATTCCAGACATTCCAAGCTCTTGATTTGGAAGAATTAACATCGTGAAAATGTCCATACTACCCAAAGCTATCTATAGATTCAATGCAATCCCCATCAAAATACCAAAGGCATTCTTCACAGAAATTGAAAAAAACAATCCTAACATTCATATGGAATGACAAAGACCCCTAATAGCTAAAGCAATCCTGAGCAAAAAAAATAAAAATAAAGCTGGAGGCATAACACTACCTGACTTCAGATTATGCTACAATGCTATAGTAACCAAAACAGCATGGTACTGGCATAGAAACAGACCCTCAGACTAATGGAATAGAATAGGGAATCCAGAAATCAACTCACATAACTTACAGTCAACAGATCTTTGACAAAGGCAGCAAGAACATACATTGACTGCCTCTTCAATAAATGGTTCTGGGAAAATTGGATATCCACAATAGAAGAATGAAACTAGATTCATACCTCTCACCATATACCAAAATCAACACAAAATGGATCAAAGACTTAAGTATAAGACACGAAACCATAGAATTACTAAAAGAAAACATAGGGGAAACACTTCAGGACGTAGGACTGGGAAAAGTCTTTATGATTAAGGCTGCACAAGCACAAGAACAAAAGAAAGCATAAAATAATGGCATTATATCAAAATAAAAAGCTTCTTCACTGCAAAGGAAACAATGAAAAAAATCGAAAGACAACTTATGGAATGGGAAAATATAGTTTGTATATTTGCAAACTATACAACTGATAAAGGATTAATATCCAGAGTATATAAAGAACTCAAACATCTACACAGTAAAAAACCAAATAATCCAATTTAAAAATGGGCAAAGGAACTGAATAGGCATTTTTCAAAAGAAGACATAGAAATGGCCAACAGGCACATGAAAAGTGCTCAATTTCACTAAACATTAGGGAAATGCAAATCAAAACCACATTGAGATATCATCTCACCCCAGTTAGATTGGCCATTACTAATAAGACCTAGAATAACAGACACTGGTGAGGATGTGGAAAAAGGGGAACTCTCATACACTGTTGGTGGGATTGTAAATTAGTACAGCTATTTCAATTACAACAAGAAGCTAAAAATACTACTTTAAGTGAATTAACAGACACTGCTAAATGGTTGATTCCAAGGTCCTGGTTTTCTTCTTTAAATTTCGGATTTTGGTTCACAAGTGCTCTTATTTTTGTTCTTTTCTTTTTATTTCTTGCAGTCTTAAATGCTGTATGCTGCCTTTTCTGAAGAACTCAATATGCAGAAGCTATAATTGAAGTTAAAATGCCACCACCTACATTTACTTCTCCTTCTTCCCCTGATTTCCCTGAGGGCCTCGACTTCCTTTAATAAATAAAAAAGGGGGGTATGTAGACAGTTAACATCTTGTGATATGTTCTGCTAACAGGATGGCCATGACCTCTGGCCACAGCCAAAAGAGACACGTGGCATCAGTACCCATGCAGGACATGCTGCACACAGTATTTCTCAAGGTGATAACACCAGCTGTGGGAGACTGCTGCATCCTTGAACTCAAAGGAGTATGTAGTATCATCTATTCAAATAAAATTTCAGGAGTTCTTCCCTGGGGGCTCCCCCTCCTTTATCCCTGCTTGCTTACTTTTCCCACAGCTTTCATAATAAATATCCATTGGACTTTGACTCTGGGCCTTCACTAGCTTAATTAACGTGCACTCCTAGTCCCTTGGTTGCAACTGTTATTTTCTCTGAGTAGTTCATTACCGTCTCTGCTTCAACATTCACCACATGTTTTCCATATTGGAAAACAGTATGGAGGTTTCTTAAAAAACTACAGATGGAACAACCATACAGATACATCCCACTTCTGGGTATATACCCAAAGGAAAGGAAATCATCATATTGAAGGGATGTACTCCCAAGTTCATTGCAGCTCTATTTATAATAAACAAAATATAGAACCAACTTAAGTGTCCATCATTTGATGACTGGATATGTGGTATATACACAATGGAATACTACTCTGCCATAAAAAGAATGAAATTCTGCCGTTTGCAGCAACATGGATAAGTCTGGAGAAAATTATGTTGAGTGAAATAAGCCAGACACAAAGAGAGAAATATAGCATGTCCTCACTCAGGAAGGAAGGAAGGAAGGAAGGAAAGAAGGAAGGAAGGAAGGAAGGAGGGAAGGAAAGGAAGGAAAAAAAGAAAAGACCACGATGATTATCGATAATATACGTTTCAGAAGGAGAGAACAAATCTACGGTTACTAGGAGGCAGGAGGGGGAAAGAGAGAAACGAGTAGGGGAGAGATTGTGTAAGGGCAAGAAAGAATAATTATGACTGTAATAATGAATATGCTAATAATACTGATTTGATCACGACATGTATACAGGTAATGGTAGTCAATGCTTTACCCCCCAAATATGTATAATCAATTAAAAATGGATTCCATGTGGTGCCCATTTCCTCAAATTGCTTGCTGTTATATCTAAATCTTACTCAGATGCATCTAATTGGTAGACATTAGGTAACAAGAATGCATCTGTATGCAAGAAAGGCAGGAAAAGTGAGATCTTTGACTTCTACACTGGAATGGCAAGTTTTATAAGGTGAGAAATTGGCGATATTTAAGAAGATCATTCAAATAATGTTGCAAAACCCCTAGAAGGAAGAAAGAAAACCAAAAAGTTTGGAAATTTACAATACAAAGAAGCTTGTCACCAAAGGCAAACATTAGGGAAAACAACTCATTCTTTTAAGCAATATTTATTGAGTATCTTCTAGTAGGACAGACCTGGACCCTGTTCTGCAGGAGGTGGCAATCTGGTGGGAAAGATTAAAGCAAACAATTACCAATCAATTGTAAATACTTTGACAAGAGAATTGTGTGGTGCTGTATGATCAAACTAACCACGTCTTTAGGGGTAGGGGAGACTTTTGGAAGAAAATTATTTTTTAGCAGATTACTAACAAATCAAATGCTTTTTAGTTAAGAAGAAGAAAAGGGAAGAGGAGTTGAAGGACAGGAGCATTGGTAAGATTTAGCATAGGTTTCAGGTACAAGGATTCATCCAAGTCCTGACAGTGAGGTAAGCATTGGCATTTTTAGTGTATCATGAAACTTCATTACGTCTGAAAGTGGTTAGGTTTTATGATTAAGATGGGCTTGATGTCTTTTTCCAGTTTTAGGGAATAATCCATATGGAATAATCCAATATGTTTTTAAACTAATCAGATAGCAACAGAATAAAGGGGAGAAGGATAGTTTATCTAAAAAGATTTAATAATGACAAAAATGTATAGCAAGACACAGGGTTAGACTGATTTTAAAGAAATTTTATACGATAAGAGGAAAGAGGGGGTTTTAATGCGAGAAAATTTGTGAAATTAATGATGAATCCAAAATTCTCATTAAAGTGAAAGGAATGTTGGCCAATACCCAGGTAGTAGAATTTACTTGGTAAACAAATGTGCATGACTCTTCATGAAGATGAAAGGTTTTGGTGAAAACTTTTGTCAAGACAATCTATTACTGAATGAAGTTCTGGAACTCATATCTATACCACACAACATTTTCCATACAAAATTCATTTCTGTTTTATATATATATAAAACATCTTATGTGTATATATATATACACATAAGATGTAGTACAAATTCATCTCCTATATTAAGAGTGTTGATAGTAAGAAAATGGTAAGAAGAGTCTCTCCAAGAGCAGTGATTGTTGTTCTTTGAAGTGTTTTGGAACAACTTGAAAGTTTGTTAAAAATATGCACCTGCTAAGTAAGTATCAAAGTTTAGGTACCACAGCCTTAGTGTATGACACACCACACAACCATTAGTTTATGTGGATTTTCCAAACTAGTTTTAATTGAAAGCTATTGAGTTAAATTGACTGAAAAGGATTATGGCCAACTTATTAAAAAAAATTGCAATGCTTTATCCACAGGAGGTTCACAGGCATACAGCTCCCTCACTACATGCTTTCATTAAGTGCTATAAACATGCCAAAAAGCTATACCCAACATGTGGTATATTTCCCTCTTGTTATCTATTAAAGGTGCCTTTTATCATGTTTCTAAGATATATCTCCTTGATAGTATGTTTTTTGTATTCAGAACATACAGATTGATTTATCATTTGCCTTATGCCAGTATGCCTTTTTTTTCCCCACCATCCCCTAATTTTCTTATCTTCTGTGAAAACCTCACATATATATTACTAATATAAGATGACATCATATTATTTCTCCTGGGGTTATGTTTTAGTCCATTTTGTGTTGCTATAACAGAAATACCTGAGACTGGGTAATTTATAAAGGAAAGAGGTTCATTTGGTGTACGTTTCTGGGACAGCTGCACCTGGCATGGGCCTCAGGCTGCTTCTACTCATGACGGAAAAACAGCAGGCAGCTGACAGGTACAAGCAGATCATATGGCGAGAGGAAGCAAGATAGAGAGAGAGAGGAGATGCCAGGGTCTTTTTAAGCAATGAGCTCTCACGGGAACTAATAGAACAAGAATTCACTCATTACTCCACTCTCCCCCAGGGAGACCATTAATCCATTCAAGAGGGATCCACCCCCATGATTCAGTTTCCAACACTGCCACATTGGAGATCAAATTTCCACATGAGCTTTGGAGGGGACAACACATCCAGACTCCATCAGGTTATATTTTAGATTTTTAATCACCATTTTTTTATTCAAATTAATAGCAAACAAAAATAGATTAGGGGAAATGAGGGGGTTATTTGTACATTCAAACTATTGCAATAGCCTAAATTTTTCCAAAGGTGATGCTCACTTCTAACTTGGGTTATTTATTAATTCATTTGAACACATATTTATTATGAAATACTACTACATCGTGAGCCCTGTGCCTGTCAAGAAGATGAAAAGAGTAGGGTTCCTATTCATACTCAAGAACTCTAGAATATATGGACCTTAGGGGGTGAACTTACAGCTTACATCTAAGAATTCTCAAATAAAAGAACATCTAAAATTAGGAGAAAGAATCGGGATGTCTTACTGTTGCAGCTTTTTAAAAGAAAATCTTGGTACTTAATCAAATAATTTTTTCTAAAATTAAGTATATATTGAATCAACTTAATCCTCTTTTTTATCTTTACTTATACATATTTATAGGGTACGGAATTGACTATCAGTATTTGTGAACAGTATGTGATGGTCAAGTCAATATTATTAGCATGTTCATCATTACAAATCATAACTACTTTTTGTGTCCTTTACCCAATTACTCCCTATCCCTCATCCCCTTCCCCTTTCCCACTTCTAGTAGCTATAGGTCTGTCCTCTCCTGAAATTTCATCATTTTATTGTGGTTTTCTTTCTTTATTTCTTTGTTTCTTATATCCCACTTATGAGTGAGGACATGCTGTATTTTTCTTTCTGTTCTGGCTTATTTCACTTAACATGATTTTCTTCAAGCTCATCCATGCTGCTGCAAATGGCAGAATTTCAATCTTTTTTTATGGCTGAGTAGTATTCCATTGTGTATGTATACCACATTTTTCTTATCCAGTTAACTGTTGATGGACAGTTAGGTTTGCTCCAAATCTTGGCTTTTGTAAATAGAGCTGTGATGAACATGTGTAGTGGATTGAAATATGTCCTCCCAAAACTCATTGAAGCTTCCTTGTTTCCTCCAAGTTTCATGTATTAGAAACTTAGCCCCCACTGAGACTGTTCGGAGGTGGAGAATCCTATTATGATAATTGGTGAGGCCTTGAAGAAATGACTAGATTATATGTCCACGCTGTAGTGAATGGATTAAAAATGGTGGTCATGGGCATGGTTTGGAGGGCTTTAAAGGGGAGCACAGAGAGTCTTTCACTCTCTGCTTTCTCTGCTTTCATCATCTTCAATGTTAGACTCCTGGGTTGCTGTCACCACCACCAGATGGACTTGGGTATGTATATATACATATACACACACACACATATATATAAATCACCCAGTTCCAGGTATTTTATTTTAAGCAACAGAAGTGGGGTAATACAACATGGGAGTACAGGTATCCCTTCAAAATGATGACTATCGTTTCTTTGGGTACATACCCAGCAGTGGGAATGCTGGATGGTTTGTAGGTCTGTCAAGTTGTTTGTGAAACCTCCACACTGTTTTCCATAATGGCTGTAGTAATTTATAGCCTCACCAACAGTGTAAAAGAGTTCCCTTTTCACCACATCCTTATCAGCATTTGTGATTCTCAGTCTTTTTGATAATGGCCAGTCTAACTGGGGTAAGATAATACCTTAGTGTGGTTTTGACTTGCATTTCCCCGATGATTAGTGGTGCTGAGCATTTTTTCATGTGCCTCTTGGCCCTTTGTATGTCTTCCTTTGAAAAATGTCTATTCAGCTCCTTTGCCCATTTTTACATTGGATTATTGTTTTTTTACTGTGAAATTGTTTGAGTTCCATTCATATTCTGGATATTAATCTCTTGTCAGACGTATAGTTTGCAAATATTTTCTCCAATTCAGTAGGTTGTCTTTTCACTCTGTTAGTTGTTTCCTTTGCTGTGCAGATCCGTTTTTAAGAAGCTCAATGATGATATAGGCAAATAATTTCTTACAATATTTATTATTTAATTTTATATTAGAATAATATAATTATTACATAAGTACATATATTGTTATATATTACTTTATGCAAAATAACCATTTATGTGTGTGGAAGTATAATAAGGAATGCATCAAAGGGTTAAATTGCAATAATGCATCTTAACTATTATTGTAAAAGTCATATACTTTCTAAAGTTATATGTACCAGTATACTTTAGGGACTTTCATTGTCTCTGAGGGTTTCTTTTATATTTTCCACTTAGTTTAAAAGAATAATTAAATAATAAATAATCATATATGAAGTATTTATTGATGTCATTAACCTCTTAAAATAATTTCCAAAATACCAAGATTTCCCATAAATTACATAATAAAGACCTTTATTTTAATTTTCATGAAAATATGCATTTAGTTTTTCAATATTGTCTTTTGTCAAAATTACACTAAAATAATATTAATTTTTAATATAAATAATGTTAAGATTCATATATGCTGATCAATTTGATTACTGTGTGTAGCAGATCATTCCTTATACGGAAATTTTATCACTATGTTATTTTCCAGATTTAATAAATGCAGTCTTTGTATCAATACTTTGTTCTTGGAAAATGTGTTCATTTTCTGTTCCCCTTTTTTTCCTGCCTTATTGGCAGCTTCTTAGCTTACCATCTGCCTGGCTTTAAATATACAGAGGTAATCAGTATTAATATGTAATAAAAAACATGGAATACCTTGAAAACAAATACATACGTGTGTATATATTTTATTAATATTACATTGTGACGTTGAGTAAAAACGAATGTTGCACTAATGCTTAGATAATTATGATATGGTAATATACATTAAAACATCTTGCCAGACTTGATGTTTATTACAATGGTCATAACACACATGCAAATACTGTCAATCATAAAAATCACCTTAGATATTTTAAATGCATTAATACCAACAAGGTGAATGAGACATAGTTGAGTATTAAATTTCACAAAAGATAACTTTTTCCTAAGATATCACAATTAAAATATTTTGGTATCCTTTCTATGTTTGAGGACAGAGCTTTCTATAATAAAGACAGATGAGATCAAGCTTTCGAAGTATTTTACATGGATAGATAAACAGGTTCAGGGTTGACCAGTTAGTTCAGTTAGTTAGAATGTGGTCTTATAACACCAAGGTCAAGGGTTTGGATCACCATACTGGCCAGTTGCCAAAAAAAAAAAAAAAGAATAAACAACAGATTCAGTGTTTGGAACGGAAATATAAAGAAAGTCAATGTTTATTGTACAACTCTGTCAGAAATGGAAAATATAATTAACAATACTTTTTTCTTTCTCACATATATGCGTGTGTGTTTGTGTGTGTGTGTGTGTGTGTGTGTATGCATAATTGTGTGTTACAAAAATAAACGATTCAGGTATTGGAGGAGTATTACTTGCTTATT
>NW_007733936.1:23777-52569 GCF_000696425.1 Galeopterus variegatus
GAGAGAGAGAGGAGATGCCAGGGTCTTTTTAAGCAATGAGCTCTCACGGGAACTAATAGAACAAGAACTCACTCATTACTCCACTCTCCCCCAGGGAGACCATTAATCCATTCAAGAGGGATCCACCCCCATGATTCAGTTTCCAACACTGCCACATTGGAGATCAAATTTCCACATGAGCTTTGGAGGGGACAACACATCCAGACTCCATCAGGTTATATTTTAGATTTTTAATCACCATTTTTTTTTCAAATTAATAGCAAACAAAAATAGATTAGGGGAAATGAGGGGGTTATTTGTACATTCAAACTATTGCAATAGCCTAAATTTTTCCAAAGGTGATGCTCACTTCTAACTTGGGTTATTTATTAATTCATTTGAACACATATTTATTATGAAATACTACTACATCGTGAGCCCTGTGCCTGTCAAGAAGATGAAAAGAGTAGGGTTCCTATTCATACTCAAGAACTCTAGAATATATGGACCTTAGGGGGTGAACTTACAGCTTACATCTAAGAATTCTCAAATAAAAGAACATCTAAAATTAGGAGAAAGAATCGGGATGTCTTACTGTTGCAGCTTTTTAAAAGAAAATCTTGGTACTTAATCAAATAATTTTTTCTAAAATTAAGTATATATTGAATCAACTTAATCCTCTTTTTTATCTTTACTTATACATATTTATAGGGTACGGAATTGACTATCAGTATTTGTGAACAGTATGTGATGGTCAAGTCAATATTATTAGCATGTTCATCATTACAAATCATAACTACTTTTTGTGTCCTTTACCCAATTACTCCCTATCCCTCATCCCCTTCCCCTTTCCCACTTCTAGTAGCTATAGGTCTGTCCTCTCCTGAAATTTCATCATTTTATTGTGGTTTTCTTTCTTTATTTCTTTGTTTCTTATATCCCACTTATGAGTGAGGACATGCTGTATTTTTCTTTCTGTTCTGGCTTATTTCACTTAACATGATTTTCTTCAAGCTCATCCATGCTGCTGCAAATGGCAGAATTTCAATCTTTTTTTATGGCTGAGTAGTATTCCATTGTGTATGTATACCACATTTTTCTTATCCAGTTAACTGTTGATGGACAGTTAGGTTTGCTCCAAATCTTGGCTTTTGTAAATAGAGCTGTGATGAACATGTGTAGTGGATTGAAATATGTCCTCCCAAAACTCATTGAAGCTTCCTTGTTTCCTCCAAGTTTCATGTATTAGAAACTTAGCCCCCACTGAGACTGTTCGGAGGTGGAGAATCCTATTATGATAATTGGTGAGGCCTTGAAGAAATGACTAGATTATATGTCCACGCTGTAGTGAATGGATTAAAAATGGTGGTCATGGGCATGGTTTGGAGGGCTTTAAAGGGGAGCACAGAGAGTCTTTCACTCTCTGCTTTCTCTGCTTTCATCATCTTCAATGTTAGACTCCTGGGTTGCTGTCACCACCACCAGATGGACTTGGGTATGTATATATACATATGTATATATATATATATATATATATATATATATATACACATATACACACACACACATATATATAAATCACCCAGTTCCAGGTATTTTATTTTAAGCAACATGTATATATACATATACACACACACACATATATATAAATCACCCAGTTCCAGGTATTTTATTTTAAGCAACAGAAGTGGGGTAATACAACATGGGAGTACAGGTATCCCTTCAAAATGATGACTATCGTTTCTTTGGGTACATACCCAGCAGTGGGAATGCTGGATGGTTTGTAGGTCTGTCAAGTTGTTTGTGAAACCTCCACACTGTTTTCCATAATGGCTGTAGTAATTTATAGCCTCACCAACAGTGTAAAAGAGTTCCCTTTTCACCACATCCTTATCAGCATTTGTGATTCTCAGTCTTTTTGATAATGGCCAGTCTAACTGGGGTAAGATAATACCTTAGTGTGGTTTTGACTTGCATTTCCCCGATGATTAGTGGTGCTGAGCATTTTTTCATGTGCCTCTTGGCCCTTTGTATGTCTTCCTTTGAAAAATGTCTATTCAGCTCCTTTGCCCATTTTTACATTGGATTATTGTTTTTTTACTGTGAAATTGTTTGAGTTCCATTCATATTCTGGATATTAATCTCTTGTCAGACGTATAGTTTGCAAATATTTTCTCCAATTCAGTAGGTTGTCTTTTCACTCTGTTAGTTGTTTCCTTTGCTGTGCAGATCCGTTTTTAAGAAGCTCAATGATGATATAGGCAAATAATTTCTTACAATATTTATTATTTAATTTTATATTAGAATAATATAATTATTACATAAGTACATATATTGTTATATATTACTTTATGCAAAATAACCATTTATGTGTGTGGAAGTATAATAAGGAATGCATCAAAGGGTTAAATTGCAATAATGCATCTTAACTATTATTGTAAAAGTCATATACTTTCTAAAGTTATATGTACCAGTATACTTTAGGGACTTTCATTGTCTCTGAGGGTTTCTTTTATATTTTCCACTTAGTTTAAAAGAATAATTAAATAATAAATAATCATATATGAAGTATTTATTGATGTCATTAACCTCTTAAAATAATTTCCAAAATACCAAGATTTCCCATAAATTACATAATAAAGACCTTTATTTTAATTTTCATGAAAATATGCATTTAGTTTTTCAATATTGTCTTTTGTCAAAATTACACTAAAATAATATTAATTTTTAATATAAATAATGTTAAGATTCATATATGCTGATCAATTTGATTACTGTGTGTAGCAGATCATTCCTTATACGGAAATTTTATCACTATGTTATTTTCCAGATTTAATAAATGCAGTCTTTGTATCAATACTTTGTTCTTGGAAAATGTGTTCATTTTCTGTTCCCCTTTTTTTCCTGCCTTATTGGCAGCTTCTTAGCTTACCATCTGCCTGGCTTTAAATATACAGAGGTAATCAGTATTAATATGTAATAAAAAACATGGAATACCTTGAAAACAAATACATACGTGTGTATATATTTTATTAATATTACATTGTGACGTTGAGTAAAAACGAATGTTGCACTAATGCTTAGATAATTATGATATGGTAATATACATTAAAACATCTTGCCAGACTTGATGTTTATTACAATGGTCATAACACACATGCAAATACTGTCAATCATAAAAATCACCTTAGATATTTTAAATGCATTAATACCAACAAGGTGAATGAGACATAGTTGAGTATTAAATTTCACAAAAGATAACTTTTTCCTAAGATATCACAATTAAAATATTTTGGTATCCTTTCTATGTTTGAGGACAGAGCTTTCTATAATAAAGACAGATGAGATCAAGCTTTCGAAGTATTTTACATGGATAGATAAACAGGTTCAGGGTTGACCAGTTAGTTCAGTTAGTTAGAATGTGGTCTTATAACACCAAGGTCAAGGGTTTGGATCACCATACTGGCCAGTTGCCAAAAAAAAAAAAAAAGAATAAACAACAGATTCAGTGTTTGGAACGGAAATATAAAGAAAGTCAATGTTTATTGTACAACTCTGTCAGAAATGGAAAATATAATTAACAATACTTTTTTCTTTCTCACATATATGCGTGTGTGTTTGTGTGTGTGTGTGTGTGTGTTTGTGTGTGTGTGTGTGTGTGTGCATAATTGTGTGTTACAAAAATAAACGATTCAGGTATTGGAGGAGTATTACTTGCTTATTGTGTGTGTGTGTGTGTGTGTGTGTATGCATAATTGTGTGTTACAAAAATAAACGATTCAGGTATTGGAGGAGTATTACTTGCTTATTTTACCAACATTAAATTTGTTTTTGAAAGCTTAGAAGTCTTATCTCAGACATGCTTTGCTCCTTCTTCCTCCCAGTGACTGCTGATATCTACCAAGATCTCTCTAGCTTCTGACTTCACCTTTCAACCTAAAGAACAGCAGGTCATTTCCAGTAGACTCCTATTTATCATCAAAACTCTGTTTTGGTGGTTTGAATGGGATTGTTGACTTCTTAGCATTTATTTTGGGTGTATATGATAGGCAACTATTCAACAGAAGAGAAAGACAACACCACAAGAGAATGCGCATGTCTGGCTTTAGAAAACTGTTATTTGTATCAGTGCTAGTGACATTAAAGGCCAATTTCACAGGTTTCTCTCAATGCTTGATTCACCAAAAGGAATCAAAATGCAAAAACTAGAGCAGTATGCAGCCATCACCTCTCCTCAGTAGATAACCTTATTTATAGTAATCTAAATATAGGCAGCTTCTTTGGGGAATGTTTTCTTCTCTTTCTTCCTATTAATTTCTAAATTTATCTAGGTCTGGATTCCAAATATTTTATTATTTCCCTTCTCCATAATAAACTCTTACCACAGAAATGGGAGCTGAGATACAGTACATTATTTTCCTTTACTAATAGTTCCCATATTGCCACTATTTAGAGATTTCATTATATTACTGAGAGTAAAAACTATTCCATTGTGACAGTTGGGAAAAACAAAAATAAATATGCTATATATTGGCTTCAGTTGGTAGTTAGAACAAGAGCTCAGAAACTCAGGTGTTCATCCCCAATCTGCAAAATTCAGCAGGCCAAAGAAACAAGTTTTTTTGTTTTCTTGTTTGCTTTACAAGTCATTATTTTAACCAATCTCAAAGTTCACATCTGGCATGCCAGGACAGGGGTCTTTGAAACTTTTATTTCACTGCATGAATTTTCAGCTATTATCTTTGAATGGAATATAGTATATATCTTGAGAAAGGAAAGAGATTGCAAACCTAATAACTCATTGAGTGAAAGGCTTTATCACTATCCACCAGTGTTAACTCCACTTTATTTCATAGTCTGCCCTGTTGAGAAAATTCTAAAAAGAAAAACTGAAAGAAAAAAAAAAACCTTAAGACTACAATCTGTCACTATTCTTTATGAAACATCCAAGAAAGTAGGCTGCAGAACTCTAGGAAATATAATCTATATTCATAAAATCCTGGGAATGGCTTAAAAAGAATTTCTCAAGAACTCTGAGGCATGTGCAAATAGTGTTAAGGATGGGGATGAGATTTTAGGTGCTTTTACCTGTAACACACTCTATATGTTGTAACAAAACCTAGATCATTTGCCTTTTAAGTAGACATTTTATTGCACTGTATTAACTGATATTTAGTAGAAATAGATCTGAAAAAATTGCTCTCTGCAGTTGTCAGTAAGACTAACAATGAAGGAGCTGAAGGGGTTAGTAAAGAGCATACATTTATCTGCTAAATGAATTCTTAATGCATCGCTGAGACTCTGAGGAGGGAGGGGAAATTGATGTGATAATAAATACTGGAGGGTTTCACAAAGGCACCCTGTAGATTTATCTTCTCTCTCCTTGATCAAGAAAACCAAGAAGTTAAAAGAAAAGTGACTTGGTTGGACAGTTAATTTTTTCTACCTAAGTCTATGAGACAATGGGTACTGAGAGAAACAAAAAAACAAACAAGCCTCACAATTCATGAGTTATAGATGAGTCTGTGTTAAAAATGCGTGAGCTAATTGAAAGATCTTTCTTCTGGGTTTCTATTGCCTCTATTCCAATTATCTAAATTTACATTGCACTCTAATTCCAAAGATGAATATATATGCTTTTTAGTGATCAGTAAATCTCTATTTTATGAATGTGAGGTTTTTTTTTTTATTGTTTGTTTGTTTGTTTGTTTTTGCCCTAAAACTAATGATTTAGTTTGTTTTATGATTTAGGCTTCATTTACAGGATTAGTGTATCAAAATAAGCCATGTTCTAGGGTACTTCAAAAAGTCTGAAAATTCACATTATCTTTTAATTTTGTTTTTCTACAAACTTTTTGAAGTACCCTCATATATTGACATATAGTGATGATTTTATTTGAGTTTGTGTTTTACATGTTTATTTGATATCACCCTTATAGTGACAACAATTACAATTTTTTTCTTCACTTCCTAGTTATTTTGAAGGTAATAAATGGCCACACATTGCCTGGGAAATTCATGAATTTGTTATTTCTTGAAGAAAATGAGAAATCAATGTAGACAACTATATACATTAAATCATTGTAGACAATTTTTTAAAATCAATGTAGATAATTATGTGCATTACTAATAAGGTTTGATTTTTTATTGCATAGTAGTTACCATTCTAATTCATTATACATATTTAATACCTGAATTCATATGCCTACTTTCCTGCATTTGAAGATCAGAAAATAATGCGCTTTCTGCCTGGTAAGTTTGTTTCCCGTGTTAGAGAGTCAGGTCTGCACTGAAGAAATCCTCTCTTCTGCAGTTTTAGACTATATTTTAATGCTAGCCTTTAAAAACTTATAGTGCTCTATCACAGACAGTGAATAACAAGATACTATGCATACTTAAGAATAAGTTTACTGCTATATATTAAATATATACTGAGAGATTAAAAAGCATTGTTGTTAATTACTGAACTTTGTAAACTACAGAAAAAAAAAAAACTCTCATAGTTCTATAAAATTGAGATTGCCAATGCATGAACAAGTTGTAGGGCATATATACATTTCTAAGGTAAACTCTCATAGATCTATAAAATTGAGATTGCCAATGCATGAACAAGTTGTAGGGCATATATACATTTCTAAGGTGGTGAATCAGAATGAAATACAATTTATTACAAAAAATAAGACTAGATCTAATTTGTCCACAAAAAGTGTTTAAAACATTTATATAAGTGTTTCCATTCAATATAATTTTATCAAGGTCTTACGAATAATAGTTATAGCTAATATTTAGTGTTTTCTAAGTGGTTTACTTATGTTGTTTCACCAAATCTTAACTAAAATTCTGTGACGTAATTATTTTTAATTACATTTCACGAATGGAGAAACTGAGTTTTGTAGAGTTTATGTATCATCCCAAGAAAAAGAGGTAGAAAGTTGTGGACAGTTTAAATGGAGATTTTTCTAATGCCAAAAATTTACTTGGATTTTTGGAGTGGGTGTAGAGGTGTAGTGGATCACACAGAGGTGACCACTCTTCTGTCCTTAGCAGACGAGGTGAAGCTTCTCTGGGTATCTTTGGTACCTGAATCAAAAATAACTGGAGTGTTTTCTCACTCATCATTTTATCAACAGTAACTGGAACAACAAGCATGCTGTAACAACTTTTACATTAAATAGAAATAGACACCTTAGTACAAGTCATCTCTGCCTTTGGGGTTTCAGAATCTTAATTTTAGATTCACAATCTATATAAAAAAATACGAAATTTCCAAGCATTATTATGATTGTAAGAGATAAAATTGATGTCTATTACTTTTCTTCAAAAATTTTGTGATAGTAATACTTTATAGCCAAGAATAAGTGTTAATATTCTCATTAGCATTAGTCTTTTCAATAAATATTTGTTTTATCTTGTGAGACTATAGATTTTTCCAGCTGAGAATCAATAATATGATTTTAAATTTAAGTAAAAAATATGTATATTGGTTTAATCTCTGAGAAAGAGAGTTCAGGTTGTGCATAGTTTCAATAACATGATCAGAATATTTTTTCTTTGTTTAAATTTATTTTTGATTATGCATATTTATGAGGTACAGAATTGACTATCAGTATTTGTGTACAGTATGTGATGATCAAACCAATATTATTAGCATTTTCATCATTACAAATCATAATTGTTCTTTGTGCCCCTCACCCAATTACTCCTTAGACCACCTCCCCCTCCTCTAGTAACTATATAGGTCTTTTCTTTCCTAAAAGTTCAATGTTTTATTGTGGTCTTTCTTTCTTTCTTTTTTTTTTTTTTTTCTTTTTCTCTTTCTTAGCTCCCACTTATGAGTGAGGACATGCAGTATTTCTCTGTCTGTGCCTGGCTTATTTCACAAAACGCAATTTTCTACAAGCTTATCCATGTTGCTGCAAATGGCAGAATTTCATTCTTTTTTATGCAACCAAAACAATAAATGCTTAGGAATAAATTTAACCAAAAGGTAAAAGATTTCTTCAACGAGGACTACAAAACTCTGTTGAAAGAAATTAAAGAGGGGCCGGCCCGGTGGCGCACTGGATAGTGCGCCGCTTGGGAAGCGCGGCGGCGCTCCCGCCGAGGGTTCGGATCCCACATACAGACCGGTTCCCGCTCACTGGCTGAGCGAGGTGCGGGAGCAACACCGAGGGTTGCAATCCCGTTGCCGGTCCCGGTCCGGTGCGGGGGCAACACTGAGGGTTGCGATCCATTGCCGGACACAGAAAAAGACAAAAAAAAGAAAGAAATTAAAGAGGACACAAAAAGAAAAAAAGACATTCCTTTTTCATGGATTGGAAGAATTAACGCTGTGAAAATGTCCATACCACCCAAAGCCATCTACAGATTCAATGCAATACCCATCAAAATACCATGATGTTTTTCCCAGAAATGGAAAAAAAAAGAAAAGAAAAAAACAATGCTAAAATTCATATGGAACAACAAAAGACCCCAGATAACCAAAACAATCCTGAGAAAAATAAATAAATAAAACCAGAGGCATTACACTAACCGAATTCAAACAATAGTACAGACTAAAGTAATCAAAACAGCATGGTACTGTCATAAAAACAGGCAAATTGACCAATGGAACAGAATAGAGAACCCAGAAATCAACCCAGGTACTTACAGCCAAGTCATCTTTGGCAAAGGCACAAAGAAAGACAGCCTCTTGATTATGTAAATGGTGCTGGGAAATCTGGATATCTATGTGTATAACAATGAAACTATACCCATACCTCTTGCCATATACCAAAATCAACTCAAAATGGATTAAAGATTTAAGTGTAAGAACTGAAATTATAAAACTCCTACAAGAAAACATACAGAAAACACTTCAGGATGTAGGGCTGGGCAAAGACTTCATGAATACGAGCGCCAAAGCACCAGCAACAAAAGAAAAAATTAAAAAATGGGATTATATCAAACTAAAAAGCTACTGCGTAGCAAAGGAAACAATTAACAGAGTGAAAAGACAACTTACTGAATGGGAGAAAAAGTTTGCAAACCGTACATCTGACAAGAGATTAATATCCAGACTATGAAAGAAATTCAAACAACTTCACAGTAAAAAATGAAATTATCCAATTAAAAAATGGGCAAAGGAGCCGAATAGATATTTTTCATAGGGAGACATACAAATGGCCAACGAGTACATGAAAAAAATGCTTAACATCACTAATCATCAGGGAAATGCAAATCAAAAACACATTGAGATATAATCTCACCCCAGTTAGACTGGCTATTTTCAAAATGACTGAGAATAACAAATGCTGGATAGGATGTGGAGAAAAGGGAACACTTCTACACTGCTAGTGGGACTATAAATTAGTACAGACATTATGGAAAATAGTATGGAGTTTCCTCAAGTAACTACACATAGAACTGCCATATGATCCAGCAATATTACTTCTGGGTATGTACCCCAAGGAATGAAAATTATCATGTTGAAGGGATACCAGCACTCCCATGTTCATCACAGCCCTATTTACAATAGCCAAGACATGCTACCAAATTAAACACCCATCGACAGACAACTGGATAATAAATAAATAAATAAATAAATAATAAACAAACAGGGAAAATTGGTAGATATAGCATAGTGATGCTTACATTTGCAGCACTGCTGACTTTGTAGCTCCAGTATATTCCACAGAAAGAGCAGAAGATAGCACTAACAATAAGAACAAGATTTGGGAATTCATCAGAAAATAGGGACTTACTAATTGTCAAGAAATTTCATTGGCAGGAACAAGCTAGAAACTACCATTGTTCCAGGAAGGTCGTCTAAAGCCACAAATATATCATTTTTTTTGCCTACATTTGCTATGGCAATAGTAAAAGTTGAGTTAGCTTATAAACATTTCATTTGGGTCAACACAAACTCATTTTTAAAATAAGCAATATCAAAAAAAAAAAAATAGCAACGCAAAAGGAATACATTAAGAGGAATTTATAATTACTACTTGTATTAGTCAGGGTTTACTAGAGAAACAGAACCAATAAATTATTTGTTTGTTTGCTTGCATATATTGAAAGAAATTGGCTTACAACATTATGGAGATTGACCAGACCTGAGACCTGCAGTTGGCATGCTAGAGACCCAAGACAGCTAATGATGTAGTTCCAGTCTAAAGGCTGGTAGCCTCAAGACCCAGGGAGAGCTGATATTTCATTTCAAGTCTAAATCCATGAAAAAAGTGATGTCCAATTCCAAGGCAGTCAGGCATGAGAAATTCTCTCTTACTTGCAGGAGGGTCATTCTTTTTGTTCTAGTTGCACCTTTAACTAATTGGTTAGGGAGGAAAATTTGCTTTACTCAGTCTGTTAATTCAAAATGTTAATTTCATCCATAAACGCCCTCACAGACACACCAAGAATTATATATAACCTAATGTCTGGGCACCTCATGGCTCAATCAAATTAACATATAAAATTAATCATTACGCTACTACATTACCATCAGGCATTCAACCTAGAAAATTTGGATTCTCCTTTAAATTTCACACACTCTAATTAACATCAAATGTATCAAATCTACCTCTGAATAATTCATAAATAGATTTACTATTTGCATTCCCACTGCCTCCCTGCTACTTAAAGTCCCTATAATCTGTTTCCACTTTTGTAAAACCATATGTGACTGAAGGATTCTACATAAAATCCTTTCTTTAAACTCAAGCACTCTGAGAAAATGTCATTAGGAAACATTAGCAAATATGTACAGACATATTAATTGCAGCATTTTTGTTGTTGTTGTTATAAAAACACTGAAAACATTCCAAGTTCCTGTTGGTGATAGACTGGTTGTGTACATTTTGATACATATAAAAAGTGGAATGCAATTCACTCATTAGAAGAAAAGCTGGCAAATTAACATGAAAATCCCAGCAACGTAAATAATAATAATAACATCAATTGCAAAAACTCATTGCAAAATAGAATTATAGAATCATTTGTTGCTATAAAATGAAACACATTGTGTTATATGTGAATATGGTACACATATATGCAAAGTATTATCATGCCATCCATTGTCCCTCAACTCAATGTTTCAAACCTCCACTCTTCTGTATCTCTATCTGGGATGTTTTATACATCCTACCTACTAACCAAATACTTAGTATTCATTCCTCAAATATAATCTTCACTGTAAAGATAATGGATTTTGCCATTTTTGTGGGGACTGACCACTCCGTTTCATTATATTTCCCCCCTAAGTCTGCCTTTTGAATTTCTACACATGAAGTACTTAAAAAATTCATGGAAAGATTTGCATTTTCATTCAATTCCATTTTTCCATCAATTTTTCAAAGTACCCTCATATTCCTTAATAGTAAACTCAATGTAGCCTCATTTAGGAAGCTTTTCATAATTTTTACAAAGAGGTTTTCAAACTTGGAACTATTTATGTTTTGAGCCAAATATTTTTTTCATCTTGATGGCTATCTCGTACCTTGTAGACTTAGCCAATGTTCCTTGTGTGTATGTATGTTCGGTGGAGAGAGAAGGGGATCACGGAGAGGATATTTGTGTGCAAAATTGCCCCTGATTAAGAATCACTGTCCTAGTGTAGCATTGTATCTCTCACTCTTTTCATTCCTATGGTACCTTTATTATGCTTCTCTTTTGGCATGTATTATATTCATGTACATTTTAGTAAGCTGCACATTCAACCAATTCAATCATCTCTCCTATTTTATGTGATAAACTATGCTTAATGCATATTTGGTATACAATATTGTACAAACAGTATTTTTTCACATAGAAAGTTCATTGCTTATTACATATAATTGAAATTCAATGACTATTACTATGTTTAAAGATAAATTCAGATTCATTATTAATGATTATATCTTTTGTTGCTGTCGTTGTTATGCTTGAGTTATCTATTAGTAGATATGGGTTTGCAGCATCATGTCTCTAGAGGCTGTTTGACATTGTCTGTCATGCCTGTTTCCTTAATAAATGTTATCAAATGAATGATAGTGTCATGATTTTGTGTTAAAAATGGTTCAGTTTATTATAGCTTAGCTAATTGAAACAAAAATTAGCATGTCTTCTGACTTGATTAATATTCTGTGTAACAAATGCATTGTTTTTTTTAAATTATATGTATATATATTAAAGAGTAATTCTTAAGTTCAGAGTGGAATTTAAAGTAAGTTCTTTTTTCTATATCTATCTACATATCCATGTATATGTAATGAACACAAGAGGCGAGATTAAACATAAAACCATAAAACGTAGATTTCCTTCTTTTTTTCATCTTTAATGCTGCTTAATATAATCTCATTTTTGCTCTGGTGTCCAAAATATTTTGATTTTAAACTGAATTTCTGTTATTTACCAAAAAGTTTTCAGTGCATAAATAAATTTTGCTCCTTCGAACTTAAAAACAACAAACTGCACAATACAGTAGGCTGTTGTAAATTACTCCTAACACTCTCATTCTGCTAAACCTCATTAAAAATGTAATACATAATTTTTATCACTGTTGTCTGCCTATTTTTCAAGAGAAGAAAAGATAATAAATTAGAATATGGTAAAAATTTTAGAGTCAGGGACACTAACAGAATGGAAAGTGACCATCTATTATTGACAGGTGACATCGACAAAGGAGGTAGGAGTTACAGTGCACTATATTTATTAGGACAATAATATGTTGATCACATTGAGTCATCAATAAAAAATTTATATATTTTCAGTATTACTGCTTAAGAAAGCAGAAAAATCTAAGATATAACAGATAGATACAGAAATAATTTCATCTTAAATAAGTTTGATATTTTAAAAAAGTACTTGAGAAAGTATTTTAAGATAATTTTTAGTATTCGAAAAATGTGCCCATATACATACTTCTCAGTATACTTAGCTAATAAATAATGGCTAATCATAAGATGCTAAAAGTAATATAGGAGTGTTCAGAGAGACTATATGTGGCTGTTCAGTCTTGCTTGTGAAATCAACCACAGACGTGGGCAAAGTTACATTTAAAGGTGAGTGAAGAAGCATAGGTAGTGTCATTGTCCTTTTTGGAACAGCATCTGGCCCATCCCCTTCTAAGGCAGAGTGTTCGGGTGTCCACAACGAAACCTCATATTTGAAATTTTGCCTTGTTGTGTACTCAATGCACTCTTTTCTATCTATTCTGCTTTTTTTTTTTTTTCATACCGTAGCTCGCCATACAGCTGATACTGCTTTGCCAAGTACATATATTTAACTTTCTAAAATGGTTCATAATGGTCTCCTAGGATATTTTTGAAACTTGTGTTTTATGTTTGGACTCATCCCCAAAGTCTGCTACTATGCCCTATAGAAAATAATTGTACCTTCCAGGAACCATCTGCAGCTCTCATGCAAACCTACCAAAATATGGCTAGATATTTGTAAGTCATTTCCTTTTCTTGACAGATCTATTTTTGTTAATGTTAAAATTCTCCATGTCATCCAAGTTTTGTATCATTTTGATCCTCTCTTTCAATCAAAAATTCTTCCCCAATAATTAACTATATTCAGCATTCTGACAACTTTCCTTTTTATTTACTCCTGACTATTCCTATCTAAGAATTCCTCTCCCATTCTCCCCAGCTTTATTGAGGAATGACTAACAAGAAGGAATTACAGGGTGAGCATTCTTAATCTAAATATTCAAAATCCAAGATGTTCCAAAATCCTATATTTATTGAGCACTGACATGATGTTTAAAGGAAATGCTCACTGGAGGATTTCGGATGTCAGATGCTCAACCAGTATGTATTCTGCAAATATTCTAAAATCTTAAAAAATTCAAAATCTGAAACATTCCTGGTCTGAAGCATCTTGAATAAGGAATATTCAGACTGCTAAAGCTTTGGTTAACTTTCTCTAAACACTCTAATAATAACGGAATGTTACTGTTCTTTGGCCCTCCAGAGAGTCAACAAGCAAAATGCCTCCAGCATCCCAAAGAACTGTTACCACCTTTGTTCTAGACCCATCCACTTCTGACTGGATCTCTTCCACCTCTTGCCAGCCATTGCTTTGATGGTGCTTTGTGTTCAGGATCGTACCGGGAAAGCCGTGTTTCATCTCCTGCTTCAATTCTTCAGAAAAATGCTTCAGGATCTTGATCCCACTTTTTAAAAATTTCCATTGAAATCTTTGCTCCGGTCTGCAGCTGATCTGGGTGCAACAGTTTTTGTACCCATCAAGCTTAAAGTTTGCCCAACTGTAATTGTTCAGTCAGAATTGTGTAAGCTGAACCAGTTGTGTGTCTATGGTGTTGACTGTTAACTATTGACAGTTTCTGCTGTTGATTGTCAGTCCTATTCAATTAGAGTATGAACAAGATGAATCTTTTTCTTTGTAAATTGATGTGGGTGGTCTGCTGCTGTGGGCTTCGTCTTCAACATCATCTTATCCCTTAAAATGTCTTATCCATTTGTAAATTGTGGGTTTCTTTGGGACATTGTCCCCATAAATCTTTGTAAAGCATTCATGATTTCATCATTCTTCCACCCAAGCTACATGATAAATTTAATGTCCTTTCTTGCTTAAATTTTATCATAATTCATGTTGCTCTGATAGGGACTCTTTTCAAACTGATGTCTTATTCTTCTTAGTGCCTCAGACTAGATCCTGTTAAGATATGTCATAAGAAGTCAGTACAAGTTTACTTTTATGCAAAAAACTGAAATCTTTGTATAGTTTTTTTAGTAATACACACTTTTCATGAATTTTTGAAGACCCTTTGTCTGTGTCCTGTGTGTGTGTTTGTGTGTGTTTAAGGTGTACGATTTGTAGTTTTGATGTATATGCACCTTGTGAAATGACCACTACAGTCAAGCTAATTGACATATCCATCACCTGGCACAGTTGCCATTTTCTTTCCTCTAGGTTTCTTTCTTCCTTTTTTCCTTCCTCCCTCCGTCCCTCCTTTCTTTCCTTTCTTCCTTTCTACCTCATGGTGAGAGCACTAAAGATCTACCCTCTTTGCAAATTTGAAGTACACAATAGAGTATTGTTAACTATGGTCAACATGCTGTACATTAGATCTCCAGAACTTATGCTTCTAAACTGTTGTACCCTTTAACCATCATCTCCCCATTTCCCTCTCTCCTCACCCATGGGGACCACATTCTACTCTCAGCTTCCATGAGTTCTAACATATAAGTGAGATTTTGCAGTACATGTCTTTCTCTATCTGGCTTATTTCACTTAGCATAATACTAGTCCATAATATTAATCCACATGGCCCGATAAGGCAGAATTTGCTTATTTTTTAAAGATGGTATATATTATTCATATATTGCATTGTATATATTTATCACATTTTCTTTTTCCATTAATCTGTTTACAGATATTTAGGTTATTTTCATATCATGGCTGTTGTTAATAATGTTACAATGAACATGGGAGTGAAGATATGGTGACTTTTGTGTTTCCATACTCCTGATTTCTGTCCAAATACTTCATTCAATCCAGACTGATAGCTCTCAAACAATGGCCTTTAATTTTCCTCGGAATAAAATTAAAATGATTTAATTTGATGCTCAAGTCTTTTCCTAACATGGACTGTATTTAGTTTCCTGGTCAATGGAAATCATGAGACTGAGAACTTGAGCCTGAGTATCCCTTAACATCTTTTGTAAATTATATGCCTTTGCCCAACTTATTCAAACTTATCTTGTATAATTTTTCCTAAAATAAATGTTCTTAAGCATTTTCTTGTACATTTTTGCAAGTTTCAAATAAAGTTGTATTCACAAAATCACGTTGTACATTCTAAAGGAATAACACACACATCTATAGTAGTACAAATAGAAGGAAAAGGAGTAGCTTTTTTCAGTATAATTTTGGTACGATTACCTTATGTACATAATGCTCCATGTTCAGAGAGGTATATTGGTTATATCCATTCACTTTCTACATTCTGTTACTTTGAACAAACTACCCTGCACACTCACTAATCATTTTCAGCCCCTTTTCTCCATGGAGTGGCTCTTCTCTATTTCTCTTGCTCTAAAATACCAAGCCTAAACTGATCTCTTCTCTGAATGCCTGGAACTAATTATATTAAGGCATATTTTACAGTAAATCATATTTTTAATATGTATTGAGCATTCATTTAAATATTTAAACTTCTGTGTTTATATGCTTGTTATATGATTATCTCTTCAATAGATAAGAATATATCTTAAGACTATTGTCATGACCATCAACACCTGATACAATTTTTAAAGTGATGACTCAGAGGGAATTACAATATTATTATAAAACAACCACTAGAGGATATAAAATAGCTTATAATTGTGAGTGTAATAAAAGGTTACAGTTTACAAAACTGTTTTACCTTCCTTGTGTTAGTGAAAATTGTCTACTAATTGATATCATTGGATTTAATGTCTCATTGTTGATGTGTCTTGGTCAGAAAAATTTGCATCTAGACATTTTTTTTAAGGAGTGTTCTTGGATAAGTAGTTGATTATTTTCTTTTTCACTGTTCTAATCCTATGTTAATTGCTTTTTTTCTAACATAAAAAATAATCCTTTCTACCCCAGTCTTAATTGACTCAATTTATTTTGAAAAGTGCAATAATTATGGTAATTTTCTTTGTAAATTACTCCTCACACGTTACTTAATATTTTATCTTATTTTGCTATTTAGAGTTTATAATTTTTATAATACAGTTTGATTACTGATTATTTCACAGCATTTTGAAAGTATAGATTATACGAAAATATATTAACTGATGGTCCCTGTCTTGAAGGAATTTGAAGCAAGTAGAAGCTTTTAATTTTTTTTTTAGAGTATATAAAGCACCTAAATGAATGGTAGTATAGGGTGTAGTAAACTGTAGGATTTCAGTATAGACTAAGATTAAATTTCTATGGAGACTAAGATCTTTATAGGCAATTAAATTTTGAATTAAGCCTTAAATATTGGGTAGAATTTTGATATGCATTAGTAGCAGCAAGGCAGATATAGTTTATTGCCTAAAAGCCAAAATTAGACTTAGAAGACAAATGAGCCACTAAAGAAAAAAAAATTTAATAGATGCAAGAGACAAAAACTTCTTACTTTCAGTGTAAAGAGATCTAATGACTAAATAAGAAAAGAGTGAACAATTCAATAAAAATTGGTAGGTATTCCATGAACAACTTGTGATAACCAATAAATATACTAAAGAAATGCCAAATAAGATGTTACATACTGGGTTAGTCTGTATGATTAGCAAAAAATAAATGAGATAATAATATTTGTTATTGATGAGACTTCTATATGTAGAGCATACATTGGTACAATGCACACATGAACACACACATAAGTCACGTAGGCATTATTTAGAACTACAATTTGGCATATTGAGATCTGAGAGGAAATACACATAGGAGTTACAAACTCAGAATCTGTATCTGGGCTGCTTACGTTTAATCTCAGCCATTGTTTTCTTAAATTTAGTCATATTCTTTCTAATATTCCATATCTTAATTTTTAAAATGATAGTAATATTATTTCTTAGATTTTTTTTGAAGAAGAATGGTTAAAGTGTACAGTATTTAAAAGAGAGTTTACTATAAAGTGAACTCATTAAATTTTTGCTATTATGATTATTAGGAATTCATCCTGTGAAACTAGATTAAAAAATGGATAAGCGTAAGTGACAAGGCATCAATTGCAGAATTATTTATTGTAGTTAAAATCTAAAACAATCTAAAGTCTTTTGAAGAGAAGAATAGTTAAATTATAGTGCATTAACAAAAGGAAATATCACCAATTAAATTAACAAATCTGTGATATTTGGTGCTAGAGTACGCCACAACATAATGCAATATAAGAAATCAAATATAAATATTTTGGGGATCTGATTCTTCAAAAAATAAATGAAACTGTGGGTGTGGGTGTGTGTAAGTGTACAATTGTGTGTATGTAAACAAACAAAAATCTGGCCACTTGATAAACAAAATGTTGACATTTACTCGAGTAAAGAGATTAGGAAATAGATAAATAGGAATTATGAATGAAATTTGGAAAACTTTAGAATTTTTTTTATTCATGAGCATTTTAATTTTAAATAAAATGCACTGAGGTATTATTTATATATAATATACTGTATTCATTTAAAGTGTAGGTTTAATGGATCTTGACAGTTGTATGTACCATCAAAGACTTTCACAATCAAGGTACAAATCATTTCCATAAACCCCCAAAAGAATTCTTGTACTTCTTTGATATCCAATCCTCCCTTCACTCCTGACCAAGTGTAACCATTGATCTCCTTTCTGTCACTATAAGGTTTGTTTGAATTTTCTAAAATTTTACACATATCTTTTTCTCTGGATTACATACATTATTTCTAACAAACTTTTTATCTTAAAATAACTTTTGTATTATATTTAATTTACAGAGAGAGTACAGAAAGCATATACTGCTCACCCAGTTTTCCCTCTTAACAACTAACATTACCATGGTATATTTTTTTGAAACTAGAAAACCAACATTGGCACATTATTATTATTTTGATTTCTACTGTTTTCTCATTAATATCATTTTTCTGTTTCTTAATCCAATCCAGGGTATCACATTGCACTTGGTTGTTGTCTTTTAGCCTCCTTTGGTCTCTGACAGTTACTTGGTCTTTTCTTGAAAAGTGTCCCTTAAGAGTTTTAAGGTGTAGTGGTCAGATATTTTCAGGTTATTTAATTTCAATTTTGTTGATTTTTTTTTTTCTACTCAATGGGCTGATGTTTTTGGCGTAAGGTAGAATACCGCTGTAGTTAAGTACTTGTATCATCGCATCATATTACTACAGATATATGAATGTCCACACGACAACAATGGTGATGTTAAACTTGATCACTTGGCTATGGTAGGTTTAGCCAGATATTTTCACTGTGAATTTACTATTTTTCCCATCCCATACATTATTCTTTGTGATTGGATCACTAAATATAGCCTGCTTACAAGTGGAAATGGAGAAGATTTTCACCTCACATAGGTGTGAGTATCTATAGCAGTATATATTTGACATTCATTTGAAAGGCAGGTGGTTTCTTCTCCACTATGTATGTATGCATGTATTTATGGACTCATGTTTACTGAACTTGTGATGATGAGTTATAATCGCAGGCAGCCGGTGGGTATAGGCAGATCACATGGCGACAGGAAGCAAGAGAGAGGAAGAAGGTGTCAGGGTCTTTTAAAGCAATGAGCTCTCACGGGAACTAATTAAGCGAGAACTCACTCATTAATCCCCCTCCCCCAGGGAGAGCATTAATCCATTCATGAGGGACTCAATCAGTTTCCCCCATGACTCAATCAGTTTCCAACACTGTCACGTTGGAGATCAAATTTCCACATGAGTTCTGGAGGGGACAACACATCCAAACTCCATCATATACTAACATATTTATATACATATACCCATAGTAATTTCTGTATCTATCAAATGTACATATTTTAAACTAAACTTATATTTTTAAAATGTGCCTCTGATAGAATGTATTATGACCCAAACTTTGAACTTCTAATAAGATAAGAGGTGTTCAGTTTCCATGGGTTTGGATTTCAGGACACAATTGTGGGTCCTGAAACCCAGGCCACTCCCCCACGTCTTAGGCCCTTCCTCAAGGCCCTACCTAGTCTATGGAGGAGTTTTCGTTGCTTAGTGCAGGTATCTTTGGAACCACCAAAGAGAAATTGAGATCTCAGGGGGCAGAGGTAAGCAAATTCAGTGGCTGAGCATGCTTGGCAGAAAGAAATTATATAACTTTAGTAGCTGAGCATGATCAGTAAAAGGAATTTATGTAGGCTTATACAACACCAGTGACCAACCATGTTCAGTAGAAGAGAGTTTATTGTTTGACTGACCTTTGACTAAAGGTGCTAAAGAGCATAGTATATTCTTGAATATTTCTGGTACATGTGATAGAATTTGACTGATAAGCATTTTCTAAAAGGAGACAACTGAGCATGTGCAAGATTATGTTACATAACTGGGAACCACCGCCTTAATTGAATATTCATCAGACAGCATGAATATATATGAGACAGTGAAGCTATAAGAGTATATCAGTAGGAGATGGGGTTTTTGCTCACTTTCTTGGGGCCAACCTGCCCCTGCAG
The DNA here is from genome assembly GCF_000696425.1 of Galeopterus variegatus. Classification (NCBI taxonomy): domain Eukaryota; kingdom Metazoa; phylum Chordata; class Mammalia; order Dermoptera; family Cynocephalidae; genus Galeopterus; species Galeopterus variegatus. Next base: position 43,885 of record NW_007733936.1, read on the forward strand.
TTTGAGGTGTGTATGCTTTCTTTTTGTATCAAACTTACTTTAAGCAAGCAGCTGCTTACATTCTTGAGTCAGCCTCCACTTTGTACTAAACTTTACGTGTGTATTGCTTACTTTTGTATTAAACTTGGTGTGGGCCCAGCTAAGTCTCTGGAGCTAGGCCACACTTCTTCTGTATTTCTTATGTTACATTAAACCTGTTTTCATCTTTTACTGTGACTGTGCTCTTGAATTCTTTCCTGTGACAGAGTCAGCCGGTGAAAGGACGGGGTTGGTTGAGGCTGGCTATCGGGGCTCTCATAACCCTGTCCTCTGGCATCGCGAGTACATATTTTATTTCATTTATTCCTCACAACATCTCTATCATGTAGGTGATATTCTTATCCCAATTTTGAACTTTAAGATGAGTTTAAAAATATTAAATTACACTGGTGATAGTAGTAGTCTCTGCCAGTAAAAGCTAATATGCCAGCAAGTTGGGGTCAAATGGCAGAGGCGTACAAATATATTCCTAAAAGGCAAAGGAGAAATTTATACTTTTTTTTTTTTACTTTAAAATACAAACATTGAAAACAAAACAAAACAAAATTTCTGCATTTTGGGTAGAAATGTTTGGCCAGAGTGTGAAGAGTTTTACTGAATTGCTAGCAAATTCCTTTCCATTGGAAGAAACTACATGGATTATTGAGCTATTGTGCTGAAAGTCACAAGGTAATACCTGGGATCTTAGCATAATGCTGTGATCAATTAACAATGCCTGCCAAGGACACGTGAAGGACAAGTGGCAGTATGTTGTACTTAGTAACTCTATAACAGCTGTTTTTACTTTTCCCTGCTTTCAATTAATTATGTAATTAATTTCCAAACCTGAAACCTACTTGTTCACTCAACTAATTTTTTTCTTAACTCACTTATATTCTCTATAAAACTGTAAATGTTATGAAAAAGCAATTATATTCATCATATTTATTTTTGCCTAGTGTAATGCATACTACATATATAGATTACAAAATGTAAAATAGGGAAGAATAAACTGTATTCGTGGCAACCACTTGTGAACAAACAGAAATTTGTTAGGTGATTAATACCTGTAGACAAGTTTAAATCACTGATACCTAACAAAATGTTCTCAAAGGTCATCTGTGAATTGCTAGTATCCTTTCAGTTATTTAAATTGAGATGTAAAATGACAGGTGAAAGTTTCCAATACAAATCATTTAACATCAGTTGTAGCAATAGTCTTATATAACCTCATTACTGCTATAACATTTATAAAGTCAATGGCTTGTAAAGTACATGATGTAATGAATATTCATATTTCACAGACTGTAATGGAAATGCTTCTAGAACTTCATTTCCTCTATAATACATTCCAGTCATGTAGTAGTGCTCTCTTTGGAATTTTTTTTTCTTATATTAATTTACTCATAAATTTATCCTAGCATGAGAATGAATGCTGTGACCTAAACAGATATGATGAATGGCTATGAAGTATTAAGACAGAATTTTTTGTATCAATTGTGTGATTTTATCTTGTTTTAGGAAAATGCTACCTCTTTATGAGAGACAACAGAAACAACTTCCATAACACGCAAATGCAGCCATCTATAGTGAAGAGTAAATGGTGGGAGAGAAAATTATATATTGCATTTCTATACATAGAATCTACACAAAAAAACCACAGCCAGTAACACTATTTGATTATTTATATATGATAACTAGAGCACCAGGGTTTTTGTCTTAAGATTAAATGAATTTATTTTTTTATACAGAGATGAGATAAATTCATGATTTTTGTTCTATTTGCAACATGATGAGAAGAAACTGTTAACAAAATTTTTGTTCTGTTTGCAACATGATGAGAAGAAACTGTTAACAATGAATTTAATTTTTCTGATATAATGGTAAAAAACTAAATTATTCACCATTATCAATCATGAATAAGAGGATACTGCACAATAGAATATATTTTCTATCAGTGGTTTTACAACTTAGATTTTTGTTCTATTTGCAACATGATGAGAAGAAACTGTTAACAATGAATTTAATTTTTCTGATATAATGGTAAAAAACTAAATTATTCACCATTATAAATCATGAATAAGAGGATACTGCACAATAGAATATATTTTCTATCAGTGGTTTTACAACTTACGTTTTATAAGATGTACTCACACAGAATGATAAGAATTACAATGAAGCTAAAAAATAGATGAATTAAACATTAAAATGAGTAGTTTTCTAAAGGATTTTTTCAATCCTTTAATATTTTCAGTATTTTCCAACTCTTATGGTAGTATATTACTTTAATTCCCAGAGAAGGTAGATATGTGCAATGAAGGTATAATTATCAAGAATATTAAATCAAGTATAATTTGTAATTGTCAAGAAAAGAATGGAATCAAGATGTGAGTTCAATTAGAGTGTTTAGGAGACACAAAGTATTTAAAAAATATTTTATTATTGGGATGATAAATCAGTCTGGTAGGACTGATTTTATTGAGAATTAAATAGATAATTGATCTGTTCATACCAGTTGCATGTTTTGCTTCTACTGAAGTAATTAAAAAGGAATATTAAATATAAAACATGTCCCCTGAAATGGCATTGCTATTAGTCAATTATATGGCAACTTAAAAAAATTTAAAAGATAAAATGTAATGAATATCTGGAAAGAGATGATTTAATAAGACCTTTGTAGAATTTCTAAAGTGCTTCAGATTTAGTATACCTTTCACTTATGTCCAGGTATGCAGTTTTTTGCTGCTGTTGTTTGTTAACATGTGCCAGATAAGTCATGTCGTGATTTACTATTGTGACTCTTTTAGCTTCATTTTTGTGAGACTGGAGGTCAACATTTGGCTTCAGAGTTCCTAGACAGTCTTATTATTATCATTTTTATAACCAGTAGCAATAAGGTAGGCATGTTCTTTCTCAGCTTGTAAATGCCAAGTGGGCTGCTGTTGAAATGCATATTTTCAGGCATGAATTAAAGTCTGGAAATGGTTATAAAATGTTTCAATTAGAAGATATTTATCATGTTTCCACCTGCAAACAGCAGGGCATTTATGTGAAGAATTTTCTTATGGTGTCAATTTTAGTAGTGTAACTGACACAGTATTTAACTCTTTTATTGTTGTTGCTGAAGATTTTTATCCTGAGTTTTATGATATAACAATCTCAAAATGTAACCAGAAGGTTATGGCACTGTCCTTTCTTTCTCCCTACTGAAGTGACAACCCAAGTAATTTCAAAACACCATTTTTTTTTCCTGACAGAAAAATTGCTTCTAAAATGAAACAAAAGCAAGCTTACAGTTTCCTTAAGAAATGCTTAGCTCTATCTACCGAGTTCACCCAAATAACCAGAGTCTACTTTTCCCACTCAAACAGGAGTGTATTTAAAACAAACAGCTCCAGTCACACAATGTAAGACCCTACCATATAACTGCACCTTTATTTTCCATTGTACTTTTTGCTTGTCAGCGTTTTTCCACAATGTTTCCTCTGAACATCACATGTTTTTATGAGGTAGGGAGAACTACTACTATTGTGCACATTTTGCTCAAGTCTGAACATGAAGCTAAATGACTTCTAAATGCCAATTATTTAACAGAACTGAAGCTCAACTCTCTGTATTTATATTCTAGTAGGATTTCCCCCAAACCACTGAAGTTTCAGATGACTCTAGTTTATGTCTGACTGTAAACAGCTTGAAGCCCCACCCACCTCCCCCCTTCCCTTTCTGCCACACACCTACACAAGCTAGTAAGAAACCCCTCATGTGATCTCCTTTGGCTTTTTTTTTTTTTTCCTTTTTGTCTTTTTTCGTGTCCGGCAACGGATCGCAACCCTCGGTGTTGCTCCCGCACCTCGCTCAGCCAGTGAGCGGGAACCGGTCTGTATGTGGGATCCAAACCCTCGGCAGGAGCGCCGCGGCACTCCCAAGCGGCGCACTGTAGCAGTGCGCCACCAGGCCGGCCCCTTCTTTGGCTTTGATTAAAACAATGCCTCACCCCAGTCCTACTCCATAATCACAATAAAACCCAAGCCAGTTTCCTTTTCCTTCTGTCTCTCAAGCCAGGACCAGCTTTGGAGACATTCATGCTTTCCCCTATAAGACACCTTGTGAGTAATAAACCTTTTCATGCCTTATTGTTTTATCTGTGGTATTATCGGTCTCTGTCTCTATGAATTTGCCTCTTGCTACTAGTCTTCTTCTCACCCCATGTTCCTTTCATACCTGCAGTCTTTGACTTGTTTTAGAACATGCATGGCAATATGCGTTTCTTGGCCTACTTACAGTAAGAAAAATGGTTACATAGGAACATATAGATTTGCATTTTTTAAAATGAATTATTCTACTAGAGCAGTGTTTGGCAAACTTTGTACAGTCAGTTCATCATTATTTTAGGCTCATGGGCCATATCATTTCCATCATAACTATTCACTTCCACAATTGTAACACAAAAGCTGCCATAGGCAATGCATAAAGAAGTGTGGCTGTATTCCAATAAAATTAAAAAGCAAACAAACAAACAAACAAACAAACACAACAAGGTGCAGGAGTGCTGCCTGCTAACCGCAGTGTTATGATCACGAGGTTAATTATAAAGAGAGAGAGATCCAAGGAGAGACAAAAAAGTTTCGCTCACCTTATCTTAATTAATTAGGTTTCAACACTTAAGAAAACAAATAGGAGACAGACTAAATAATAACAATATAGATGTTGCAAACAAGTGCAGTAATGATTTTTATCTTGTTCAGCATTATATTCTGAAGGGTCCACAGAACATACTAGGCATTCAATAACTATGTATGAAATAAAAGTCCATCACTCACCACTTAAGACATCATATCAGTCTTAAAAAGTATATATTTATTATGTAAAATGAGAAATAATAAGTATTTCTTCAATGGAAATAACTCAGAATGTTATCCAACCAAAACTATGAATTAAAGAATTTAGCTTTCACGTGTATTATAACCATGAACTGATCCATGAAACAAATGAAAATATAAACGACTGTGAACTGATGTTCTAAATAAATAGATCTAGCAACCTAATTTTCTTGTTCAAATAACCATTGTCTTTTTTTTAAAAATTCAAAACACAGTTATGGTTTCTAAGAAAAATGCACTCATTTTAGCAGATTTAAAACATCATTTTGTAACTGTAATAACACATTTCATTGAGCAATTATGAAATAACTGTAAAGCTTTGCTATTTAAATATGTTTGACTTTGGTTCACGCCCAATAACACATCTGAAAGATTAAATCTCCAATAAAACATGTCAAAGGACTATAAATGATATTAAGATAGCTACCTCCTCTGCTTCTGATTGTGAGTCTCCTAAAAATTTTCGTTTTTATCTTAATGTGATCCATAAATAATGTTTTATTTTGAAATTCAACCCTAAGGGATTCGATATTCTTTTTTTTTTTTTTCCTTTTTGTCTTTTTTCGTGACTGGCAACGGATCGCAACCCTCAGTGTCGCGCCCGTACTGGACCGGGACCGGCCACGGGATCACAACCCTCAGTGTTGCTCCTGCCACACTGTGTCACAGCTGACAAATTTATGGGAGATATGAGCTCACCTCTTGCACAAATATATACTTTCCTGGCAAATTCATCACATGCTTTAATGGCCCCATACTGCATTTGTCAGCTGTCTGTCCCTGTGCCTCGTTGCCTTTGGTTTCCTGTCAAGGATTGTTTGTTGAAATCATCGTACAGCCCCATCCTTCAGCAGTGAGTCCTGAGAAAGATCAATGATGACACCTGTATTGATAATATTTTACATTCAACTATTTGGCTGATAAATCATTTTAACAATGCTGATATGTTTATTGAACGTCTGCCGGCATCACAATTATATGGAAAGCGATGCCAACTTAAATCTTTGCTTTGTTAGTCTGGATTTTATTTCTTTCTTTCATTTTCCCATAATTAAATGTTCCATGGTACGGGTTTGACATCCCCATCTCAACAGAGGGCACGTGAAAATAGGAGAAGAGGTGACCTTTCACTACCACTCATTGGTTTGTTTAAAAAAAAAAAAGAAAGAAAGGAAAGAATGGCAGCCTCATGGTTATCCGTGGTGAAGGTAGTCATTAGAAGGGAGAACAAGGGTTTTTAGGGTCCTGGTGATATTGTTTCTTGACCTGGGTGTTGGGTACAAAGATGTATTATTTGTAAAAATTCTTTGAGCTCTACCTTACAACATGCGTACTTTTTTGCATGTACACCATACTTCAATAAAAAGCTAAACAAAAAATTAGCAAATACATTACACACACACACACACACACACACACACACACGTTATAAGGAGACAAAAAAATATGATAGTAGCAGAAGGTAAAACTTACAAATAAGGCTAGAAAAAATTGTAAAGAATTTTTTAAATAACAAAAAATACTCTAGTTTGGCTTAGTGTATTTTCAGTATGATTTTAAGTCTCACTTTATAAGAGTTAAAGTAAGACAGTTTTGCCTGTTTTCAAACTGCTTACATCCTTAGTTACTTCAAAACAGACTCATGCAGACTAATACATTTTTGCCAATATTTAGATTATCTACAGTTACGTATATATTTGTTTATTTAAATTCTGCCTTATCTGGCAGATTGTAATCTCTTGCAGATCAGGTACACACAGATTTGCTCTCTTTGCAATAAGCAGTGGCTGTATTATATTTTCAAGCAGTGGCTGTATTATATTTTCATACAGCAATTATACTTTGTGCATGTTTGGATTTACAAATAGATGGCAGGATATTATCACAAGTTTTCCTTTTTTTACTAGTTGGCTTGTAATAATTTTTCATAAATCTAAAAGAAGTAGTGCAATAAACATAGGTAGAAAAATAGTTAATGACATGATACCCTTATATTCCCCTTTTATTGTGAACAGTTTTCTTTATAGGAATAAGCCAGGGATAGTAAGTGGTGTGGATAGAAAATGCTCAATTTATATAATCACTACTCTGAGTTCTAGGAGGATAAAATTACAGCAACAAGAACCAAATGACATCATAATTGCAAGCACTTAGAACATTGCCCAGCATATACTAGGTCCTCAGTACATGCTATATTGATTTATTCATTTACCAACTTACTTATTATCAGAAGTATGTTAGCATACCTAGCTCCATTATATAAATGGACATCTATGTATTTCTCATTTTTATGAATTTTATAATTAATATAATTATTTATAACAATACTAGGAATCAATATAATTTATTTTAGAGTTAGCCAATTAAATGCTAACATTTGAAGTAACATGTGAAAATAATCCCTAGGTTTTGTGTAAGGAAGTTCTGACTTTCTTCATAAAAATGAATCTGAAAAATATCAAATATGTATGTTAGTGGATTTGTATGTTGAGGCATGTCATTTTTTCCTTTTTTCTGGCTTACATGAAATCTATCTGGGTATTTTCAAATTAATATTCCTGCTACCACTAATTTGACTTAGTGTAATTTTGCTGTCTATTTAAAAAGTTTTGCATGAGCATATACATCAAAACAAAAGTCCTACCATCTCTTCCCTATAGCACAGTATGCACCATATGGAGTCTTTAAGTTTTTTAATACTACACGATGGGGAATTAAAAGAAACAGCATATAAATGGAAATAGGTTATAGAAAGTGGGGTGGATATAGAAAGAGAGTGGTCATTAGATACAAAATTGCAGCTAGGTAGGAAGAATAAGTTCTAGTGTTCTGTAGCACTGTAGAGAGACTACAGTTAATAACAATATATTGTACAATTTAAAATAGCTAATATGATTTTGAATGTTCCCAACATGAAGAAATGAGGAATGTTTGAGGTGATAGATATGCTAATTACCCTTATTTGATCATTGCACATTGTACACATGTACCCAGATATCACAATGTGCCCCATAAATATATTAAATTATGTGTCAATTAAGAAAAAATAAATTTAATAAAATAGAAAAAGTAATAATTTACTGTATACTTTCAAATAGCAAGAAGACAGGATTTTGAATGCTCTCAACGCACAGAAATGATAAATGTTTGAGGTGATAGATATGCTGATTACCCTGATTTGATCATTACACATTGTGTACATGTTTCAAAATATCACTCTGTACCCAATAAATATATACAATTGTTATATTCCAATTAAAAATTAATTAATCTTTTAAAAAGACGTGGCAAGATTTGGCCTTAACATGTACTAAAATTTTATGTTATTTACCAATACTCTTATATAACTTTCTCCCTGGGAATATATTTTTGTTATATTCCAATTAAAAATTAATTAATCTTTTAAAAAGACGTGGCAAGATTTGGCCTTAACGTGTACTAAAATTTTATGTTATTTACCAATACTCTTATATAACTTTCTCCCTGGGAATATATTTTTTCTCCTATGTAAGCTGATGAAATAAGATTCATGTTATTGTACAGTGGTCCATTTGAGCAATATACATATGATTGTCTAGTAACAGCTTTCTTGTTCAATTAGTAAGATATGTTGCCTTTGTAACCTCATTTGAGTGAAAAAGTAGAATATAATAAACTACTAAGAATTTTGAATACAAAAGCAGTAAATTTTAAGATGAATTCCAGCTTTTTGGAGATAATCAATTCAAATTTTTTTTTTTTTTGTCTTTTGTCTTTTTCCATGTCCGGCAACGGATCGCAACCCTCA
>NW_007733936.1:53525-54412 GCF_000696425.1 Galeopterus variegatus
CGGCTTTGAATCAGCCTTGTTTCTGAGAACAACTAAAAAATCTGAATACCATTAACAGCAATAACAAAAAAAGATTTGTAAGAAGGTAGTGAGGACTTGCATACAAAATCTAAGAAAAGAAACCCAGAAAACTGAGCTTGACACTTAGCACTGCTTTTTTATTGAGTCATTTGTTAATTTGACAGCTATAAAGAAACTGAGCAGAGCATTCCACAGTCTCACAGGGCTAGAGGTACAAAAGTTGTTAGCTCAGGGCCTACCAAGGGAGAAAGAATCAAGACTACATCCCAGATGTTCAGTGAGACATCCGAAGGGTTACACAATAGTAATAAGAGTGAGATAGAATGACTCTCAAGAGGAATATAACCCAGCTTCAAATCAGCCCTGGGGTACACTCTAACAGGTATTAAGGTAAAAATGGGTAATAAAAACTTACTAGAAATATTAAAAATCCTTCAGTACCCTTAAAATTTATCAAACATGTAATTGCAATGAAAATTAGAAAATATCTTGGATTAAGTGATAGTCAGTATATGGTATATCAAAATTCATGAGATGCAGATAAAAAATGCTTAGAGGAAAATTTACAGCCTTAGAAACATATTAGAAAATCATAATTGTTAAAAAAGGAAATGATGTAAGTATAAATATCAAGATATCACAAAAATGACAAATTAAAATCAAAGAAAGAAAAATAAAAACAATGAGAATGATAATAGATGCAGAAATTAAATAATAGACTACAAGTATGAAATAGAATCCAGAAAACAAAAGCTGATTCTTAGAAAGAAACTAATAGAATTTATAAAATCCTGAAAAGACTAGCAAAAAAAAGATGTAAAAATCACTTGTTTCCTCTATGAAAAAGGAAACCAGAAACTTTAACC
>NW_007733936.1:55154-56394 GCF_000696425.1 Galeopterus variegatus
TCAAAAACTGACCAGACATCATAAAAAAGGGAAATTTTCAGATAATCATTCTCACGAGACGCAAATACCTTAACAAAATTCTTGCAAATCAAAGCTAGCAATACGTAAAAGTATAATACCTCAAAACCAACTTGTATTTATTCATGAAACGTAAGTCTAGATTAACATTTGAAAATTAATGTTGTTCACTTTTTCAACAAAATTTGGAAAAAAGTAAAATAAGCAATGTTTTTATTAAACACAGAATAAAATAAAATATAATACAAATATCTGGTTTAACAAAAACTATTTCACAGGGGGACAAATCAAGTAGTGCACAAGAGGTTAAGATGGAAAGAAACTGTATCTTCCACACTCTTTCCTGTCCTTAGTTCCTCTCTGCTGGGCGACCTATTCAAACCAATTCGACTTTTTTAAAATATATTTTATCATCACACTATGTAAACATTTTTTGTGGCCCTTTACTTGATTTGTTACTATGTTATATATTGCGTTCCTTAATGTCTTTTTGAAAAAAAAAAGAAGACATGGATTCTTTTTTTAAAATTTAGAGATTCATGAGCGAAGATATGATCCAGTGATAAGTTAAGTTGAGCTATGTGAAATAGCCAGTATTTGTGTGTTTTAGCCTCCATGAATGGAAATTTTATTTGGTTCTTCCTAAATAGCTTTTGGATTTTGGACTTTGATGCAGACATGTCTCCACATGAAGGTCCTACATATGATCAAGTCAGTGACATACTGGCATTCTGGAAAAGTCATAATTCATTACCTCCAACATTGCTTTTTTTTCCAACCAACATTCAAATCCTGCTCAATTTACAAGGAAAAACTCCAACCCCAAACTCTATACTTAAAGTATTTGCTTTTTCTTTTAAATACCCTTAACCCTACATTTCTTACATCTGGCATGGTGATATTTACATTTTGCCCTTTACAACTATTATTTGTGTAGAGTTGAGTCATGTGCCTCATAACAGCATTTTGGTCAATGACAGCATTTTGGTCACTGGTATATACAATGGTGGTCCCATAAGATTGTAATGGATTTGAAAACTCCTGTCGCCTAGTGACTTTGTAGCCATAGTAAAGTCATAGCACAACACATTACTCACATGTTTGTAGTAATGCTGGTGTAAACAAACCAACTGCAAAATATGTTGAGGAGAAGTGCCTAGCTTACCCACAGGGTGACCCTCCCAAAGGTAGCTCAGACCTTTAAGATAGAAAGCCAAGCATT
>NW_007733936.1:56999-86142 GCF_000696425.1 Galeopterus variegatus
TTACCCACAGGGTGACCCTCCCAAAGGTAGCTCAGACCTTTAAGATAGAAAGCCAAGCATTCAACACATTAGGTCTGACCCCCAAGTGAAAGGGTTGCTGTTTACATTAGAATTCTTGCATTTCACATGATTCCCACTCATCCTCATAGCAAAATAATAGTTAGTAATGGTTAGCTAACACTCTCTGAGTGCTTGCAGAGTGCCAGGCACAATCCTTTCCTATAATCTAATTTTCATGATGTTGGGGAGGTGGCATTATTCTAATCTACATTTAACAGATGAGGAAAGTGAGGCACAGAGACTTAATAACATAATTAGAGGGCCCATGCTCATGCTACTGGTGGCCAGTGTCGATAATAAGAAAATCCATTATTATGTTCCCTATCATAATATCCTTTCACACAATGAAGAAGTCACCTAACAAAGCATTTCTCAGAATGTACCCCCATCGTTACATGACACATGACTATACTTGTCTCATCTCCCTATTAGACTTTCATTTTTTGAGAGAAAGAATCATGTTTTGTTGAGAGAGACTGCATGGACTTTGAAGCCAAACCTAGCATACCTTGACCACTTTCCAGCTGTATGGCTTTGGGCAATTTACTTAATATTTCAATGACTCAGTTACCACATTACCAAAATGGAGACCACTAAAAAGCCATTTGTACTCTGCAACTTTGCCTAATTATTTACAGATGGTAATATACAGAATCAGGATACCGATGTCCTCTTCTCTGTAGACCCAGAGATATCACATTCTTTCCCTGTCAGCTTCCTAGTCCAAAGAAATCTCTTTTAACTGTGAGGAGTAATGTTTCTCTACTCAAGACAGTCTGTCTAATCTGGTAATATTCTTCTGATTTTTTTCTCACATATTCTCTTCAACACTGTCAGACACACATTCCATCAAATTTAAAAAAAAAAAATCAAGAAAACGAAAAGCTTCCCCTTAGGCAAGGAAGAAAGTTCAAAATCTACTATTGGTCTACTATCTTTTAGAATGTAGTCAAGATAACTGAAAAAATGCAAGAAGAAGAAAACAAAGATGCAATAAATAAAACTATTATGCAGATGAATATATAGGCACAAATTGGAAATTTTATGAATGTGTTTAAACTTCTGGAGTAAAACCATAATTTTATTTTTAATTCTGTCTGGGAAATGTTGTTCTTGAAAATGAAAGACCCTTCAGATACTGTGACCAATGCAGCTCACAGGCCCATTCTATTTGTAGGGATTCTTGGTTGCATTTCTACCAAAACATTCAAAAGGACAAAAATCTTTAAGTAATTTCAGTTTGGAAAGTATTCTCATTTCTCCCAAATTCAGCAGTTTTTTATATGAGAACTGAAATGCGTAAATATATTATTATATCTGTAATTAAAGATAACTTTTTCTTACTTTGGGTACCCAGGATGGGACTCTGCTATTTATTTCAAGATCTGCGCACCGAAGATATAAAGCAAAGGATGATAAAAAAAGCACAAGTAATTTAAAGACACACAAATGTATTAAAAATAGAGGTAGTGTGTACTCTAAATATGCTAGATTTATTTAAAATAAAATTAATATATCACAATTGTCATTATTATTAAATAAATTACTCTCGTTCATCAAATTTGTTCATCAAATTGGTGTACTTCGGCATTTTTCTCATTTCATCATTTTGAGAATGAGACTTTCTTACTGACATTTTATAGGAAAGTAAAACAAAACAAAAGACAAATGAAATAAAACAAAAACCAGTACTAGCCAACTAGAGGAAGAATATTCATCTTATAATACTTTTGAAATTTTATTTTAAACAATAATCTTAAGTCTCATAACGAGCTAAAAATCAAAGCTCATAAAGGAGCCAGATTTTTCTTTATGGCTCCTAATGAGCTGACCTACACCACCCATGCTTCTCTTTAGAGAAACAAAATCTGTTTGTGAAGTCCCGGGCAACATAACAACCACAGGCATATGTTGTGATGTATTTAGTAAAAAAATGGAATTTATTCATTAATAAATCTTTTCCACTTTTTTGTTCCTTCTGTAAAGAAAGACTAAAGAATGCCTTCATACCATCTTTTAATTGACCAGTAGTCTTTTCATCTGCATCATCTTAAAAAAAAGAGAGAAGATAAAGAAATACAGCATTCAGGATACATATAAGAGACAAAGTAAAAAGGTCTTATATTTTAGGATGTGGAACCAGAAATTCCCCCATTGGGCACTGTTTAAAGATAAGCAGAAATCATACTTTAAATTCTCCAAATTAGTTTTAAAACCAGGTATAATGAATAAACAACATTACTGAAAATTATTTTTTAAGCCCTGGTTATATAGTAAAGGCTTAAATAAAACTGCTATATGCAGTTTGCTGGGAAAATTGATGTGCTTGGAATGTGACATTCTACCTAACCTATTTTATAATCACGCTATTATTTAAAATAAGCCTGTGTAATAAAAGTAAATATCATTTCTTATGGAATGGCTGTCTGTGGCTCTCCTCCTCTGCCTCACTGGCCACACGTCTACCCCAAATGGGAATAAACCAGAGTAACAGAGTGTCAGTGTATGTCACCTTAAAAAAATTAAACAAAACAAAAACTCTTGTCATCATCCTATCCTATTTCAGCTACTGCTATATCTGCTCTAATTAGGTCCTCATCATCACATGCAAAAATATTTTTGAAGGGTTTGTATTTAATTGCTTTCTCTACTTCATGACTTTTCATTAATTTCTCAACACCCCGAATATGAAAACTAAAAGCTCTGTCTTGAAAGTGGCACTCTGAACCCATTGCCACCATAGCCTTTCGGACACTTTTTAACCTTTGTGTTACTTATCTTAGGCAGCATGTGCCATTTTTAACAATTTGCTTCGTCTTAAAACTATTTTCTTTCTTTTAGTTTCCATAACTCTACATTCTCCTGGTCTTCTTATTACTTTATGTGCCTTTCCTTTGTTGTTGTTGTTTTAATAAGCTATTTTATCTGTCCCTCTAGGTTCATGTTCACTCAGTCATTCAACAAACAGTTTTTGACCATTGACACTGTTAGTGACAATGCAGTGGTGGATTTTGCCCTCACGGAGCTTGCAGTATACTGAAGGAGAACAACAAAAACCAAATAAGGAATAAATAAATCTATAAATACAAATTGTGATACAGTGATGAAAACAATATAGCTATGATGTTAGAGAATAATAAAGAACATATTTACAATGATCAGAGAAAGTTTTTGTTGTTGTTGTTAAAGAGGACCTGGTGAAATAGATCTGAAAGATCCAGGCATAGAGGATGGGGGGGAGATGGCATGCCACCGGAGGGAAAAGTGTCAAGGTTCCGAACTGTATTCTGAAAAGTACATCTGGAATGTGATGAGGGGAATGATGATGAGATGAGGCTTGTGGAGGAGATAAGCAGAAATTTAATGTTGCAAATTTAATTCACTCTTGTCATATCTTCAATCCCATCTTTCTGTTGATAGTCACCAAATCTATATAGAGCCAGCCCAGCTTTGACAAAAGACACCTGATCTGGCAACATAATATTAGGAACATACATGTGTTTTTAGAGCCAGGAGACCGGGAGAGATCACAAAACATTGAAAGACTGAGTGTAAAAAAACAGCTTTTAGATTCTCTAACCTTTATTGAACTGAAAGATGGGAAGGAACTGGCAAAAAACACCAAGAAGCAGCAGCAAACATATGGGCAGGGGGCAAACCGGTGCAGTGTGGCATTCCAGAAGCCAGGTGAATAATGTTCATCAAGGATAGGGAAATGCTGATGAGAGTTTAATTAAGACAAGAAAATTGTCCATTGATTTTTAAAATAAAAAAAGGTCATTGGTGACCTCAACAAGAGATATTTTTGCATGAGCAAAAGGTGAAAAAGAAAGAATTGTAGTTAACTTTGTCTGTATACTCATATATACCTGTATCTACAGTATATACTTTTAATACATATACACATATACACACATACACACACTCACAATTGTAGTTAACTAATTCTATGTGNAAATGCTGATGAGAGTTTAATTAAGACAAGAAAATTGTCCATTGATTTTTAAAATAAAAAAGGTCATTGGTGACCTCAACAAGAGATATTTTTGCATGAGCAAAAGGTGAAAAAGAAAGAATTGTAGTTAACTGTGTCTGTATACTCATATATACCTGTATCTACATTATATACTTTTTTATACATATACACATATACACACATACACACACTCACAATTGTAGTTAACTAATTCTATGTGTATGTGCACATGTGTATCCTGTTAAGGCATTTTGTCGCAAAAGGTAGCAGAAAAATTTGTCAATGGGTATTTGGGGCAATGTGTTCAAGAAAACAATATGTTTAAAGAGAGAAGGTACAATATCTTTGTGTTCTCATGCAGTGATGCATTAGATATGGAAAGATTGATGATGTACAGACAGAAGAGAATGTTCCCTGAGAGATATTGTAGATGATGATCTCTAGCAGAGGGATAGGAACATAGACAGTTCATTTAATATGCATTAAGCATTTTTAAATGGCAAACAAAAAAAGAAAGTGTCAGCTACTAATCCTATATTATATTCATTTGTCTTCGGGACTAAAATTGAATATATATTAATTATCCTTATCGTAACACACTTCACCAAGAAGAAGAGTTAAATCTAATAGTAGTGATAGCAGTGATAGGAAAGTGTCAGCTACTAATCCTATATTATATTCATTTGTCTTCGGGACTAAAATTGAATATATATTAATTATCATTATCGTAACACACTTCACCAAGAAGAAGAGTTAAATCTAATAGTAGTGATAGCAGTGATAGTAGTAGTAGTGGTAGCAGGAGTAGTAAGTTTTAATTTCTAAATAAATAATAAGGGGTTTGATAGAGAGTACTTTTGAGATCTTGTTTAACTTAGTGGTATTTGTGCTTCTCTAGAACAAAAATAAGAAACACACCACTCAATTTCTGCCTCTATTTGTATATATGTAGGGTTCCCAGTGGCAGTGGGATAAAGATAGAAAGTCCTATTAACTGGTATCTGGAGATGCCTATCTCTTGTAAAATAATAAAATGTCAAAAAATAAAAAAAGACCATCTGCAGCTCTTCACTGAGAAAATAGAAGTTTTCAAGTAAACTTTAATACTAATTTAAAGGAATTCAGGTAGATATTTATACACAAATATTGAGAACTTTAGAATAAAATTTGATGAAATTATTGTTAAGGTTAAATAATGTATATATTTTAACAACTTAAAAATATATTTATATTTTATTTGGTTTTAGAAAAAGTGCATAAAATTAATGTCAGAAATGTTATATTACATTCAGTTACTAACTCATTTTACATTTTTTCTGAACATGGGCATAATCAATTTACTAAATATTAATCATTTTCCAACCAACTTTTGGTTGTTTTTACTCTCTCAGCTACAAGTTTTGGGGAACAGAGACTAACAAAAAGAATAACATGTTTAAAGCATTTGATAATTTACAAATCATTCCAAAATAAATTAGCTTATTTGATACTTTCAGAAAATTTGAGTTATTTATTCCTTGTTACCATTTTACAGATAATAAGAGGAAATAATGAGACTGCTCAAATCTGCACAGTTAGTGAGTGACAAAGAAAAAGAAATTCCAAACCTGAATGTAGGAATCCAGATTCCATGTGCGTTCTATTCTTATATACATAACAGAGCTATTCTAAAAGCATATCTATAAGCTATAAACAGGATTGGAAAACAATGTCATTATAATGCCAGCTAAGACATTCATGATAAAGGCAGTTTCAAATGCCTAGCTGCCCACTTTGAACTTGTTTACCTTTAATTATGCCAGGCTTGCTGTTATAAGCAAGCAGGGGAAGGAGAAGCAAAGTAGTATTTTTTTCTTAGACAAAATGTTTCTTTCTAGTGACTGTGAACCTAGGAGAAATCTGTAACATATCCCCAAAGTCCATAAGGATTTAATTGCAAATCTAAGAAAAGTATTTTTTTGGCCTAGTATTTCTGAAAGTGGGGCATACTGTGAACTTCTAGTTTTTCAATATCTTTGTTTTAACTATTTTATTAAAAAAAATTCTAAAAGTATTTTCTGAACATTCAGTCTTTTTTTTTATCCAAATACCCCCCCCCCACGAAAGAGGACATTATAGACATAATCATAACACCAGAACGAGTTTTGAATTTAATTTGTATGCTTGCTTCTAAAGTATAATTTTTTTCCTTTACGTCGTAAAATGTAAACAACTAGATCAAATTCTGCACTCTAAACTGGATAGATGTAAAGGAAGTAAAAGGAATGGTTCCTGATTTCAATGATTTTTCTATGTAATTGAGAAGATAAAATATTTCTTATGTAATTATAAAAATCACAAAACAGTTTATAATTAAATTCTAACAGGCAATATCAGAGGCTTAAGTGCTATGGGGATTAAGAGATGAAGGAACGACAGCAACCACAGCAGTGCTAGCAGAGGGCAAGGGACATGATCTTGATCACTTCTGTATAACCAGAGTAGATTTACACTGGATTAAATGTAAAAGTATTGGGAGCTGAGTAGCTCTTGCTTGTCTCTGTCTAGATAAGATGAAAACATGAGCACAACCAAATATATAATTACTTTTCCCAATACTTACTGAACTGCATAGGCAAGCTCTGGTTTCTATCATAACCAATATTTGAAAATAATTTATATTAATAAAAATTCTAAGAATCAATAAAATCATTCAGCAATAATAAAAACAAACCATACATGTGTAATTAATAAATAACTATTCACATAATGAATTTTTGAAATCAAGGGCCAAACATTTTTCATACTTCCTTATTCAAACATGCGGAAGATGATTTATAATATGTACCGGAAACATCTGTAATGTAACTTAGTCTTTTTAAGGTGTCGCATGCGTGTGATCATTGGACTAAGAATTGGAAAATCTAAATTTTGAGGTAGACAATTTAACAGTGATAATGGCTAAATCACTTAGCCTTTCTGAGGTTTTTTTTTCTTATGAAATAAAATTAATAACACATGCATTTGAGGTGCCAAAACTTTTCTGCTGTCGTGAAAATCACAGAGACGATGTTGTGAATCTTCTGAACTTTGTAGCACACATGCTATATTCACTGAGATAGTATTAGTTGTCCTTCTTTATTTTCACTGCAGATATTTTTAAATTATAAGAAATAATCTATATATTGGCATTTAAGGTATGTCAGGCTCTTTAAGAGTTTTATGTGTCTTATTTTCAGAAATTCCATTAGTAACCTATTATTATCCTAATTTTTCATACTATTATTTGCATTCAATACACAAGGAAAAGTGGTGCACGAGGCCATTAGGTAATTTTCCAAAATTATACAGGTAGTGAGTGCCAGAGATAGGATTTGATCCCAGCCTCTTTGGTTCTAAAACTTGAACACAGAATCATCATGCCATGGTGCTTCCCAGGGTTTGCACCTGTAATATCTATATTTTATCAAATTAAATAAAAACTCATTTTTTTTGCAATAGAATTTGATAGCATTTAGGTTAAAGCTCTTCAAAATAATTTGTTGAGTAATTATGATTATATAAGGTTTTACAAGTTACAAAAGTGGATGAATTGTTTTGATATTTAAAAATCTACTAGCAAGATGGGTAATGACAGAGCTAGCCAATCATCTCTGGCCCACCTTATTTTAACCTGGAAGTAACTCACGTTTATGGCCTTGAGCTTATCTTTGCTAATGCAAATATGTACAATTGTGATCCTCATAGATTGGATATTTGTCATTGTTTGTTTCTTCTTTTGCTGAAATAAACCCATAATATATACAATCTTATTTTTTCACTTAATATGGATACCCTTGAGAGTCAATGAATTTATAATTAAATTTAGTTTTCTCAGATTCCTTCATTTAGATGCATATTTATATAAATAGCAATTGTTATTTATATTCTCTTACATAAGATTTCTTGATTTACACACACTTATGCTACTATACATCAAGGTATCATATCATAAATATTTTCTCTCCAAAAGGCACCTTTTTTCTTCTATTATTGCAATTTATTCAACATTTCCCATTCTTTAAATTGCATTACAACCCGCAACGCACACCAGCAACTTAAGTGTATCTTCCTTCCACTTTTCTTCATGCTCTTATATGTATATTTTGTATGTATATATTTTTGTACAGCCTATAAACATATATAGACATAAACATATTCATACACACATACTAATTCAGAGTGTAATGGTCATTATTTATCTTCTAAAAAATGGAATAACATTATATATTTTACAAGATTGTTTTAATCTTATTTTTTCCAACTTAATACTTCTTAAAAGTCCCTTGATGTCAACTGGCATATTTTCTACTACTTTTTATGTAGTTGTATAATATACCATTGGGTTGATGCTGATTACTTTTTAATCATTTTTTTTAATCAGTGAATTAACCGGAATCCCACTGAAACATTGCTACGATAAGCACATTGTACTTCTATCCTTAGCTATTTGTATTTTTAAAAATTCTTACAATAGAGATCCAAGAATAAGACTGCTGAGAAGGACAGGCATATCTGTCTTGTTTTAAGTGATGTTGACTTATTACTTTTCAGAAATGCTACTACAATTTACCTGCCCACCAGAAATATCTGAGGTTCTCTTTCCTCTGACAAATAGGAATAGGAAATTTTTACACCTTAAATTATTTCCAGGTCTGTATATTCAGATCTTTCTTCTTCTCTGGTGAATTTCTTCTATTATTTGCTTAATATTTGTCTCTTCTGTTTCTATTCCTTCATCTCCTGATAGGATTGTTATCATATACATATTAAGTTCTTCAGTTTATCACTTACCTTTTTAAGCCTGATGGTTTTTCTGTTTTTTCTATTTTTCTGTGACTTTAAAAACTTTTACCACTTGTTTATTCAGTCCGGTAATTTAAGTTTTACTATATTTGCAAACTGGGGGCAGTTTTTTTTTTTTTAATTGTCTAGAGAAACTTTTTTAATGTACTGTACTTAAATCTTGTGAGTGCTTTTCCTATATTTGTTCAAGAGTTCACCTGCAGGGAGCTCTAGAGACTGTTTCTTACAGACATGTTCAATTATTCTGATTTTTGTCTGAGATTGCAGAATGTTATTGTGTTCTTTTTATTGACTTTTTGTCATGTTTGGCTCAGATATTGATTTTTTCTTAAAGAAATAAACATATTACATAAAATTAATCTATGTATGTGCACTTGTTCCCAGTCTCAACCCTGTCATCTCTTGTCCCAAAGCACAGGTAACAGCATTCCTGAATTTGCTGATTATCATTTTCATATAACATTATATAATTTTATTAAATAACTGCTTACCCACATGTTCTTGTTTTGCCTGCTTTTTCATCATATACATGTGTGTTTGTGTGTACATACATGAGTGTGTGTATTATAAAACTGTGTTTTTCATTGTCAACTTTATTTTTGGAAATTGAGATTTATACATGCTTTTGCATATAATTCTACTTTCAGTAATTTCGACACTTTCATCAATCATCACCTAATATAATACAAATACATAAAACAAATGTAGACCGCTTCCAATGTTCTGGTAATATAGTTTCGTAATAAACATTTTCTACATTTTTGGGGGTGAATCTATGAGAGTTTCTCCAGGGTATTATACCTAGAAATGCAACTGCTGGATTACAGAATATGCATATTTTCATCTTTACTAGATATTGCTGAGAAAATTGCTCTATAAAGGAGTTATATCAAATTACACTCTGACCAGCAGTTTGTGAGAATGCCCATCGCTCCACGTCACTGTCAGCTCTCCCTGTTTCCAGACTAATTTTTGTGAGTCTGATGTTTGCAAAATGTTCTTGCATGTAAATTTCAGCTTGGACTTTCTTGATTACTAGAGAGCTTGATCATATTTTCGTGGGATTTATCACCATTTTATTTGATTTCATCCTTTGTAAATTACTCCTGCAATTTTATATACATATTGTGAAAGAGTCTATATTGGTGTTACCATACCTTTATCAGCTTTTTTTTTGTTAGTGATTACCTGTGATTTTTATTATCCTTTTACAACTTTTTTGTGTTTTTACATCTTAGATGTGTTCCTTATAAACACGAGTTTATACCATCTGACAATCAGTATTTGAACATATTGCTCGTGAATATTTCACATTACTCCTTAGGTCTAAATGAAATCAGGGACAATACAGTTTCAGATCACCTGCTTATACCCACGGTTTTCATTTTTAGTTTTGCTACCAGCCCTTCCAGCTCTTGACAATCACATTTTTTTTTTTTTTTCAAACTCACTTATTTATTTAAAATAATGTTGACCATATCTCTCATTGTATGTATTTTTAGTGGATTTTTTAAAAAAATTAAATTGTCCATATTCTCAGGATTAGGAATCTATTCTTTAAAAAAAAAACTTATTATCTATAGCATTTTATTTATTTATTTATATTGTTTATGAATATTCATGAGATACAAAGCTGATTGTCACCCCTTGAGCCCAGGATGTGAGGGCCAGATTCATACTGGCAGCATACACATTACCAGAAATTGCATTTGCACCCAGTGTCCCCCACCCAATTATCCCCAACCTCCTTCCCCCTCCCCTCTTCCCCCCTCTCTGCTTTGTAGCCCAAGGAATGTTCTATCCCTCTACAAGTTAAATGCACTACTGTGGTCTTTCTTTCCTTCCGTCTTTCTTTCTTAGCTCCCACATATGAGTGAGCGCATGCACTCTGTGTTTTGCTTATTTCGCTCAACATAACTTTCTCCAGGGTCATCCATGTTGTTGCATTTGCCAGGAGTCTATTCTAGTCAATGTGTACTCTAAAGCATTCAGGATTATCTGCTCAGGGACTTCGGAAAATAGTCCAGACACAGCTAGAGGTCCACTTCTCATGTATTGCAACAGGAAGATTATCAATTCATTATGGCAATACCAAGAAAAGTTTTCTTTATTCACCAATGCATTAATTTTCTATTTAGTTTAGGCTAAACTCAGACCATTTGTTTTGGTCTTTGAAGCTCAGAGAGACTTGTCTACTCTTACACATTTTTATCGCCTTTCTCTTTTTGACCAGGGATCTCTGTGAGCCAACCTCTTTCTAAGTTATTTGTTTATAATATCTGTCCTAGGAATTTGCCATGTTAGTTTCCAGGCACTTGTGCTATGCAGACAGAAGAAAGACATATATCAGTATTCTAGCTGACTCTTTTGATGTCAACTTGCTGGAATTAGTGACTTCTTGGCTTAGAAGCATCAAATAGATTAAATTGCCATCATAACAGAACTCTACATAAGGCTTTGTTTTACTAAGCCTTTACTACATGACATACTAGTTGTGTTGCAATTGTTTTACAAATTGTATTAACTGTGGAATGATATATTAATTGAATTGTTACTGTCTCAACTATTATAAAACACATACAAAAGGTACTATGATATGTATGACAATTTAATTTATAGCTTTCTAAGTAGCTATATAGAATATAATAATATGGTAAAAATAAATTCTTGGTCATTTGGTCTGAGTGGGAATGAAGTGATCAGGATCTCAAAAAGTTCCCAAAGAGTAACAATTAGAATTAGACTTAAAGAGAAAAGAATTCAGCTACATAGTTAAATTCAGATAATACAGATATAGAACATGGTTGAGAAAATTCAGCTTAACCCAAATCTGTACAAGCACAGACCTCAATACAGCATAACTTTTGAAGCCCTTGAGTTTAAATTCTGTCACTATCTCATTATTCTGATAACTTAAAATAGCATTCAGAAGCCTAGGATAGCATATGTAAAATGAGGATTCTTACCCACTTCACAGAAGGCACTACATATTACACATAGCAAAGTATAGAGCACAATATCTGGCCCATGCTAAGAATTCAATAAATTATGGCTGGCTCAGCTCTGAATCATCAATAATCATTTGTACTTAGAAATTATTTTCCAAACCTAAGAACTGTTTTTATACAATTGTCATTTGAAAAAAAAATTTTTTTGAAAAAAAATGTTTTAATGTAGGATACTTTTAGCAGCCCAAAATAAATAGATTTTATTCTCCCCCTCACTTGTGATATGTGTGCAGGGAAATAAGGTATAAACAAGAATACTTACGATTCTCTCACATGCAATTATTCTCATGAAATAAAAACATAAGAGACATGTGGGGCATATGATGATGATAAATGGATTTAACTCCTGCTGTCACGTATTGAAAGATTATCATAAGGAGGATATTTTAATGATATTATAATAGTTAAAATAATCAAATCAGTACTTCCTTTTCATATTATATTCAGAGCATTGCACATACAAAAGAAAAATCCTAGGGAAGTCCCTGTTGCAGTGTAAGAGGAATAAGAGAAATAAAATTGTTGACAGTAAGATCTTAATTGAAAACTTTCACAAATATTGTTTTGCCTCCAAATACTGCATGCGATAATTAGTTTTTTGCTATTAAATTATTATGAAACTTTTATGTGTTCATAAAAACTACTGAAAACTCTTTTTTTCCTGTTTATCCACCTTATTATGTTTATTTTATACAATATGATACACTCCTGTATAAAACTTAATAATTTACGGATCATTTACTACACCATCTGGGCTTAAAAATGATTACTTTCTTGCCTGAGTTTTAATGAGAAATAATATGAACCTTTGAAAATGTATCTAGAGAATGTAGCCTGTAATAAAAGAGAAAGTAAATAACTATATACAGAAAATTGTGCTATAAAAGGGAGAATTAACTCTAACCTTCTTTAAATTTAGGTGCATACTTTTCTTCACCTCTCCTCCTTAAAATACAGGTAACCATTAAGATTTGACATTTTCTTAAATAACAGTAATTATTATTCCACCATTAACAACTCATTCTATATTAAAACACACACTCATACACATTGGCAAATATCTATTTGAAAATAACTATTTTATCACAGTTCCAAATAAAAAGTTTATATAATTGTTATGAAATCACTGCTGAGTATATTTTGTATCAACTGAAAAATACTTTATTTCTCACTTGATTATGATCTCCTTAATGGAAAACCCATGTTTGATTTTTATCATAATACATGGTGAGAATATCAAGACATTTGGAATAATACATGGAGAAATCATAAAAGTAATTTAATAAAGTTTCCAACTCATAAACTGAAATGTTTGAATAAATGATACAAAATAAGAAACAGGTGATTCTGGGCATATAAAAAATATGAAATGATGAAGGAAATCATTACCACAAAGAATTTTAAAATTCAAGAAATACAGCATGATCAAGTAACACATTATTTTGTTAATATGTATTTTCTTATTTGGTAAACACTAATTTTGGCAAATAAACTCTGCTGGTTAATGATTTATTTTATGATACAACCAAAAATTAAGCCATAGTTCCTGGAAGCATAAACAAGAACTGACTTCTCTTTCTTAGAGTCATAAATATTTAACATAAATTTACCACTGGCTTTGCAAATTAACATTCATTAGTGATTAAATAAAAGTGTAACTAAAAATAAATAAAAGTTATCACTTATATACTTTGTGGAGCTGAATGGATGATAATCTACTGAAAAATGGTGTTGGATTCCAAAACATTAGCTCCTATGAATTTCTTTATTCACATTTCTTTCAATATGGAAGCTTTGTGAATGTTTTCCATTTAAAAAAAAGATTGAACTACCTAGAAGAGACTGACATTCTGAAAAGGCCGAGAAAGCTGCATTAACAAGGAAAAGAAAAATAAATGAAAAGAGGATAAAAGCAACAGAAGGGAGAAGTTACCATTAAGGTTAAGACAAAACCTTGGGTGGGCTACTGGTCAAGATGGCAGAATGAACAGCACCCAGCATCACTCTCTGTCACAAATCAACCAATTCACAACTATTGAAAAGCAAAAACAGTCAACCTGGGGCCTACAGAGCTTAAGGGAAGAGGAGGAGAGACGGAGTTCATGAAGTCAGGAGAAGCCACAATGAGAGAAAGAAGGGTCGCTCTAACCATTTTGAGCCTAGGCCACTTCAAGCCTGGAGCTGGTGAACACACAGAGCAAGAGCTGGCAACAGCCACAGCTGTGCCCTATGGATGAAGTTTCTCGGAGGCAGTAGGGGAGAAGAGGGCCTTGGTGGCGCCCAGGCCAGCAAAACCACTAACAGGGTTCCCATGGATCCACATAGGAGCAAGGCTCCACAACAACTGAAAAAAAGAGCCACTCAGAGGCTGTTGCAATGACCTCTGACACATAGCCTGTCCCATGGGAAGTGTTTGGAGTGCAGTAGGTGGGGGAGACGGGCCCACTGGGGGAACATTGGGGCAAAGCATGAACAGCTGATATGCTCCACAATCAGCACAGCATCACTTAGTGGAAACTGGTCAGGAACATAGAACTGCTGGGGGTGCAGTTTGCCGGAAAGACTCAGGCCCATACCAGAGTTTCCACACAACCAAGATTTACAAGACTTCACAAGACCGGGAAGTACATAGAAAGTCAATGATTAAAACGTGAGTTTCACAAAAAGCCTTCCCCAGGGAATCAGCAGCAAAGCAGCAATTTAACTCAACTACAGGCCTCAAGTGCTGGTCCCCACAGAAACTTTCCCTATTTTAGAAGTAAACAGAGGATAACAAATTACTTCCAGTGGAGAGTTTAAGTGGTGGGAATAGTAAATAATCCAACACAGAACTGAAAGAAAAAACAGAATACTTACAGATCAGAGACAAAGTTTAATATTAACCAGTAAAGGTTTAACACCAGTAAAGGTTTACCACCACCAAAGAACACCTATAAAACCTAGAAGGACTGAAAGCTCCCTGGGCAGCCAAGCCCCCTGATGACCACACCCAGCATAGCGACGACCACCAGGCAACCACTGGAAGCCTCTGGGCTCCCAAAACAGGGCAGTGGGGGGCCAAGGGCTTCAGGCACACCCCCCCCAAAATCCACAACCAGCCCATTGATGACCACCGACACACTGCAGGAAGCTCCTGGGCTTTCAAGACAGAGCAATGGGGATCCAAGGGCCTCAGCCACTCCCCAACATCCACAACCAGCACAGTGCCAACCACCAAGCCAATGCAGGAAGTGCTCCAGTTTCCCAAGCTAGGGAGGTGGGGGGCTAAGTGCTTCAGGCATGACCCCCTGGCATCTTCAACCAGCCCAGTGACAACCACACATCCTCCACAGGAAGTGCCCTGGGCTCTTGAGCCAGGGAGGTGGGGGGACAAGGGCTTCAGTCACACACCCCTGAAATCTGCATCCAGACAAGCAATGACCCAGATGCTGCTGTAAGCCCCCTGGTCTCCCTTACCTGAATGAGGGGGCTTCCACTGGCTTTCACTGGCTTCCTATTCCTTCCTATTACTTCCTACTCGTCCCACCCGTTTTCCTTCCTTTTCTGCTCTCCCTGTACCCCACAACTGCTCTGTAACAACATCTTAGAATGTAGAAAAATAATAATATTAGTAAATAAGTAAAAGAAAAAAGCCTTGGAGGAATAGAAATTATTGCAAGATTAATGAATAATATATTGACAAAGGAGCCAAAGTTATTTGATAATTTTAGATTAATCAAAATTGAACTCCGTCATAGAGATTTACCTAAAGAGAGTAAAACAATTAGGAAAAATTATCAGTATGTTATAAATTGATCAGTTTAAAGAATCTTAATGGATAAAGCAGTTGGGAGTCATTCTATTATAGCACCATGAAATATTGTTACACAAAAGTTAAAGTAATTAAATATATAATATAATGGTATGTTTTATGTATAATGTGTTCAAGATTCTGGCATACATCAGGAAATAAAATTTTAAGAAATAATGCATTTCTCAAAATTTTAAAATTTAGAAAAATGTCCTTACTTTATTTTTGTAACTTTGAAAAGTTTATTACTATTTATTCTTCCAGTAAAATCTATTCCAATAACTATCTATATAAATTATAATCTTGTAAAACTTAATAGATTGAAAACTTAAAAAATGATCATAATTTTCTTATACATTTGGGAAATAATGCCAATTATTATTAATATGATACTATTAATATAATTCCTTCTCATACATTTTTTAAGATTAAATTTATTGTTCATATTTTATCCAAATAGTTAGCATTTGATTTTCTGTTAACTGGAGCCTACAGTAAAGGGAGGAAATAAATTACCTTCATATAGAGGGAATTGAAATTTTAAAATATTATTTTCTTATACTCAGTCACTTATTGTCATTCTTTTGTTTTATTACTTTCTTATTCTAACCCTCTCTTCTCTTTCCAACACATGCATACTTACACACACAAACCCGGTCTTGTACAAACTGATGATAGGAAGAATTTGTTACATATTGAATATATACTAGGTGTTGTCCAGAGGTCAGTAATAGAAAAACATGAAGGACCATATTATATCTTATTATTTCTGAGAGGGCTCACAGATAAACCTTGAAAACATGGCACTTATCCTTGTTGAATTTTGGTGGACATATAGCTGTAAATATCAAACTTGGAAAAGAGTTGAATGTCTAGGCAAAAAACATGAGCCATTTATTAAAAACAACAAAGGGGGAAAGGAAAATCATATATTATTTAACATATCATTTTCATATACATTGAGAAACCTCAAAATTGTGTTTCAATTAATTCTCCATGCAACAATTTTTACTTTCTTGAAATAATTTATTTTAAATACTTAAGTAATACTTAATATTATATTTTCTGATAACAAGATAAAGCTCACACACTTGAACTTCCACAATTTGAAATCTTCAAAAAGATTCATCTTCTCTTTTGTAAGCAACGCTGTTACCTACTGAAAAATTCAAACTGTACTCAGGGGGAACTGCACATTGATTTTATTTGGACAATTTTTCTCTTGAAGTGAGCACACTTCTTCCTTTAATGTTAATGTTATATCAAAGTCATAACACATAAAAAATTGAATAATAAAAAAATAGTTTGAAAAGGAAAAAGAAAAGAAAAGAAATTTAAAAAAACAACAACAATAACAACAAATGTTATATTGAGGGGCTGGCCCATGGCTCACTTGGGAGAGTGTGGTGCTGATAACACCAAGGCCAAGGGTTCAGATCCCTATATAGGGATGGCCAGTTAGCTCACTAGGGGGAGCGTGGTGCTGAGAAGTCGAAGGCTAAGATCTCCTTACCAGTCATCTTTAAAAGAAAAAAAAAAGTTATGTTGAAGGATAACATACATATAGAAAAGTGCACATCATGATGATTTTTATGAAGAGAACATACCATGTAACCAGCATTCTGATCAAGATACAGAATGCTAGCATCGTCCCAGAAGACTCCCAACTCCCAGGACCCAGTCTGTCTTTATCCACTAAAATGCAATCACTTTTATAAAGTCTAAGTAAAGAAAGATTTGTTTTGCCTGGTTTTAAGATTTATGTAAATGAAGGCACACATATATTATTTTGTGATTATGTTCTTTTGCTCAGTTTCATATTTATGAGAACCATCCTTTTTTATTTGTAATTGTTTTATCATACTGATTACTCTGTAATATTTCACTGTACGATTGATTATAATACACTTTATGCATACATTCTTTTGTTAATATGTATGTGTGATTTTTTTTTAAAGTTTGCTGCTATTACAATGGATGCTACTAAAAAATTGTTTTAAATTTCTCCCAGTTAACATGTGAATATATTTTCTTTGTTATATGCCTAAGGTGTAGAATTGCTGGGCCATAATGTCTGTATATGCTCAGCTTCGATAGACATTGCTAAAAATATTCAAACAATTGTCATCAAATTCACTCTCCCACCAGCAGCATACATGAGTTTCACTTGCTCCACATCCTCATCACAATATGATAATATGTGAGGTTTTTTGTTTGTTTTTATATTTTGTTTGTTTCTCTCATTTTAATCTTATTTATGGTTATGTAGCATTGTTGAATTTTGGGCTCAACTGATATTTTTCTGAAGACAAATAGAGTCATTTGTTTTCATACATTTACTAGTTATTTGGATATTATCTTTTAGGAAATGACTGTTTGTACTCTTTGAAAATTTTTATTTTTTAGAAATGTGCTGATTATTTCTAATATGTTTATTTTCTTATATTATCTAGATATAAATCAATTATTTGGTAAATATATTGCAAATATTTTTCCTACTCTAGTGGGTACATTTTTACTTTCTTACAATGTCTTTTCATTAAAATAAAGCTCTTATTTTTAAAGTCCAATTTATCATTTTTAAGATTATTTAACTTTAATGCAACTAAAGTAATATTTTCTTAGCCTATACCATAGATACCCTAATATATTTTTTTCTAAATTTCTTAATATTCTAAATTTTATATTTTGGTCTAAAATCAGTTAGGATTTGGTTTTACATTTTGTATGATATGAATTAAGGATAAAGATCTTTATTTTTTGTTTGTTTTGTTTTAATATGAGTATTCACTTGATCTAACATCATTTATTTCCTTGTCCTGTTCCACAAATTGGAACCACTGGCATAACTATGTTTTCGGTAATCTTTTTAATGATACCATGTATCAGATTAAGAAATTTTCTTTCTATTCCTCTTTTGTTAAAATTTATTTTTAAGTACAATGAATATAAGACATTGGCAAAAGTTTATTCAGATATTGTGATGATTATACAATTTCTTTTCTTATTTTTCTTAATATGGTAGATTGAACTGATTTATTTATTTATTTATTTATTTATTTTTATTTTTTTGTCTTTTGTCTTTTTTCCATGTCCGGCAACGGATCGCAACCCTCAGTGTTGCTCCCGCACCGGACCGGGGACCGGCAACGGGATCGCAAGCCTTGGTGTTGCTCCCGCACCTCGCTCAGCCAGTGAGCGGGAGCCGGTCTGTATGTGGGATCCGAACCCTCGGGGGGGGAGCGCCGCCGCGCTTCCCAAGCAGCGCACTATCCAGTGCGCCACCGGGCCGGCCCTGAACGGATTTATTTTTTGATATTTAACTGCACTTGCATTTATAGAATGAACCTCACTTGGTTATATTTTTTTATAGTATTGGACTTCATTTTCAAGTTTTTTTTTGTTTTTAGTTTTGCAACTATGTGCATGAGAGTGATTGGTTTGTATTTTTTATTTCCTTGTCATATTCTTGCCAGTTATGCTGGCCTTTGACTTAAGAAGCATTCCTTCCCTTTATGGAAAAGTTTGTGTAAAATTGTTATTAGTTCTTCCTTACACGGTTGGAAATATTTATCAGAGAAGACAATGAACTTGAATTTTTATTTGTTTGTGTAAATAATATATTAGAGTATGTGTAGGTTAATTTTCTTAAATATAGCAGGTTTCAAAATATATTTTTTTCTGATAGCCATTTTGGTAAGTTGTGTTTTTAAAATAGTTATTGTTTTTCATCAAAACATTCCAAATTATATACATAAAGTAGTTCAAAATAAGTTCTTATTTTTTAATATATATATTTTTATTATTGTTTCTTCTTTTGCTCTAAATATTAGCAATCTGTAGTCTCTTTCAGTATATACAATTGCTAGCAATTTATAAATTTTATTAACTATCCAAAGTAATGCCTATGTTTATTTCCAACTTCATGAATTTCTACTTTTATCTGTATTATTTCTCTATCTACTTTCTTTGGCTTTACTGTATGTGTTTGTCCTTCCTTCCTTCCTTCCTTCCTTCCTTCCTTCCTTCCTTCCTTCCTTCCTTTCCTTCATTTGTCTTTTAAATGTGAGCTTAGACTCCTGACATTCATCATTCATGGCTTCCTGGTATTTCCGATATATGTTTTAGGTTATTAATATCCCTCTAAGAAGGTTTTTAGCTCTAATCCACAATTTTTGGTATATTTTATGTTGATGATTATTGGAGCTTAGATATTATCTACTGTCTTATAAAAATATTTTTCTTATTTTCTTACCAGTTCTGTATTTTCCAATTATGTTTGTTCATTATTATTTGTACCTAGTTCCATTATGAGCTAGGAATATACTTTGAATAATTTCAGTCATTTAAAATGTAATGGTGTTTGTTTTAGGAGCCATATACAATCTACTTTGGTAAATGCTCCATATACACATAAAATGAATGTGCATTCTGACATTCAGTATAATTTATACCTAATATTTTTAATACTGTATGTTATACTTAATTATATATGTACATATATATATGATTTGGTGAAGTGTATTGATTGTTTTGTTCAGACCATCTCTCTCTATCATTTATTAAGACTAATGTGTTAAAATCTCCCCAAGGATGGTGGATGGATTTGTCCATGTATCCTTTTAGGTCAGTCAATTGTCGCTTTACATATTTTGATGCTATATCACTGAATGCATATAATAATTATTATAGTCTTCACAGTGGATTGAACACTTCATCATTATGGAAAATCTCTCTCTAAAGATGTTTTTTACCTTAAAGGATACTTTGATATTAGTGATGCATCCCATGGTCCTGCAGCCAACTCACAAGCAGCCATAGGATAGTTTAAATTTTTGAGAGAAACCTAGCAACATTTGTCAGATAATGCATGAACTACTTATTTAAAGTGATTTAAAGGCTTCATCATTAAATTGCACTGTGCTTGATTCTATAACACAATTTTTGTGATTAAAAAATAAGCATGTATGTTTTAGAAAATCCATATGAGACAGGGATTGTAGCTGGTGGCATCTAATACAATTCTGAGGTTTCAGAAGTTCTGCTGCACCCAATAGATGCACACATATTGATAAGTAATTGTTGTTATAATTTATGTGAAATAAATTAGATACCATTTTTTTGTTAATTTGTTTCAATTTATTTTTTCTCATGGTTCCAAACATGTAAAGAAAAAAATACATATTAAATATTTTGGAAATAACTATTTTATAAATAGAACACTAAGGTATTTCTTTTAGCATAAGGAAAACATGAAAAAAAGTACTGAAACACTAAGAATGCCATGACAAAAGAAAATCCAGGAGCCTCTGGAATAGCTACATCAATATTTATTGGACAGTGTTTTGTTCATTTATATTTTTATATGTTTTTAGTTTCAAACTTTTTGTGGCCATATATTTCACATGGTCAATGTATAAATAGTAGAGGGCTTTGCTTTTTCAGCCCATTTATACTGAACATAATTGCTAATATATTCAGAGTTACATTTACTATTTAACTGGCCAAACTCTTTTCTGTTGCCTTGTTCTCTATTACTTTTAAAATAAAATATTTTTATTATATTTTTTTCTTCTATTAAATAGTTAGCTATACATAGTTTTACTTTTTCGTGATTTACCTAGAGATTACAACATAATTATGTTGTACATATTGTAGTGGATTGAATTAAACATATTGCAATAAGAATAAACTTTTTTTTTAATAAGAGAGAAATAAAGTGTTATGCAAACACAATCACAGAGAATTTACTTCCAGAAATCCTAAACTACAAAGAAATAATGAAGAATTTCTATAGACAAAAAGAAAAAAGAATTATGTCTCCCCAAAACTCACTGAAGCTTGAATTGTGTCCCCCAAGTTTTATGTATTAGAAACTTGGCCCCCACTGTGACTATTGAGATGGTGGGAAATCCTATTATGGTAATTGAACGGTAGAGTCTTGAAGAGGTGATTAGATTGTAGGACCATGCCACAGAAAATGGAATAAAAATGGTCAGGGGCATGGTTCTGAGCACTTTAATAGGAGGGAAGAGTCTGTCTTCTCTGCTCTCTGTGCTCCACCATTTTCACAATGTGATACCCTGCCATCACTGTCACCACCACCGAGACCTTCATCAGCTGTGTTCCCTGGACTTTGGACTTCCCACCCTCATAAACTATAAGCAATAATCTTTTTTAATAAATCGTGCAGTTATGTGTATTTTGCTATAGGCGACAGAAACAGACTAATACAGAAAATTGGTACCAGAGATGTATGGTGTTGCTTACAATAGATACTTGAAAATATGGAATCAGCTTTGGAACTGGGTGTTAGGCAAAGACTGGAGGAGTTTGGAGGACTCAGAAGAACACAAGAAAATGAGAGAAAGTTTGGAATGTCATAGAAACTGGTTATGTGGTGGTGAGCAGAATGCTGATAGAAATATGGACTGTAAACACCATTCTAAAGAGGTCTCAGAAGGAAAAAGCTAACTACAGCAAAGCATACAGAGCAAAGGAAAAAGTAAATATTTGGTGACTATTAATAAACATTGATTGAATGTTGTCTATAAAACATAATAGAAATGTTCACACAGTTTAACTACATTTATGATAAAAAATACAAAAGGTAAGAAAGAGCTAATGGAATAAAAATATTGGAATATTCTAATGGAATAATGGAATATTCTAGAGTTTAAACGTTATCAGGGAAATGGTAAAATCCACATAGCTGAAAGTATTCTGTTGATTCCAAGCAGGGTAAATATATATACAAATCATATAAACTATTCCAATATTGTGAAGTTAACAATGACTTTATGAAGATCAAAATGACTATTTAAAACTAGATTTGGGAGGAAATGAGGACTTGTTGATCAAAGGGTACAATGTTTCAGACAGACAGGAGAAATAGGTTTCAAGATCTGTTGCACAACAGGGAGACTACAGTCAATAGTAATGTATTACATATTTTAAAATAATCAAGAGTAAATTTTAAACATCTCACCATAAAAATGATAGGTGAGGTGATAGACATGTTAATTTGCTTTATTTAATCATTCCACATTGTATACATATATCAAAACATCCCATTATACTCCATAAATGTATGCACTTACAATTTTTCAATCAAAAATAATAATAAAAATTTTTAAAAGGGGTGAAAACTCTTAAAGTAATCAGCAAAATTTAGCATATTACCTTTAATAAAACATTGCCTACTGACATTTCTATAGTTTCTTGTGAATTTCATTTTCATATTAAATTTGAATTTTGTGCTATCTATATTAAATGCAAAGAAAACACAATACTTTAAAATGTTTTTGATAATGCATTCTATTTTTTGTATCAAACTGCTTATAAAACAATAGAAGATCTAATTTTGGTGAAATGAAAATGTCTGCCAAATCTTACTGTTTTCCTTTTGTCAGTTAAGCACCCACATTTGAACAATCCCTATTTTTTGTTTATCCAATGTATACCATTGTCTAAATCTTAAAATCTCCCGATTATGCTGGATGTTTTCTGTCATTGCAGGTGACTTTATAGTTGAATCTATACTTCTAGGTCGACATGAGAGTTTTCTTACTTATTTAAAGGAATATAGTTTTTAACTATTATTTGCAAATTTGTATTGTTAGTATGTGTCATAAGATAGGTACTATATGTAGTTCAGTCATATTAAATTTCTTCGTTTAAAAACTAATCAAAACACATGTGCTTGTAATATATTACACAAATGGCAGAAGAAGCATGAATAAGACTTAGAAGATCAAAGTTCTATTTCTCATTATGCCACTAAAACTCTACGTGAAATCAGTAAAGGGTCTGATTTACTTTCTGTGCAATTTGTTTCTCTCCAATGTTACACGGGGAAGGAGGAGTTTATCTCTAACATTCGTTTGGTTTGTTTTGGTTTTCCATCTCAGGTGGAATATTTCTTGCAGACTTCACACACAAAGACTGAATGATAATTGTCATGTTTATGTCAAGTTGGATAATGTCAGTAAGCTATGCATGAATTTTCAGACGGGTTCAGTTTTCTTTCTTCTACATATTGAACTGGAAGAACAAAGGGCAATGCACTGTACATTTCACCTCTTAAAATAAATATGATGACAGATTTATTAAAGACTATTCTTGATGAAAATTACAGTGGACCTAATTCCATCAGGGTTTTAGTTTGACTTTTATCTGAGGTGACAATGAGCTGACCTGATGATCTCATCACTGGAGAAAGCTAGGTTAGGGAAGGACCCTAAGGTCCTTTCTCTCAAGTAAGATCTATATACTAACACTGCTTTATTAAGGAGAAGAATGGACAACTGTGAACCCTTTGACATATCCTTTCCATCCTCCCAATACGACACATTTACTAATGTAAAAGCAGTAATATAAAGATGATTTATGCATACATGTCCAACATAATTTTGCTGATAAATAGGCATATATATTACAATTTGAAAGAGAAGTTCTAAACTCTGGTATCGTTCAAGAAAACCCTAAAATGCTTTTTTACACAATTTATAACAAATATAAATATATCTTTTTGAAATTATGTTTATTTAGTACTTAGGCATATATATTACAATTTGAAAGAGAAGTTCTAAACTCTGGTATCGTTCAAGAAAACCCTAAAATGTTTTTTTACACAATTTATAACAAATATAAATATATCTTTTTGAAATTATGTTTATTTAGTACTTGAGTTTTACTGCTTAATGCTTGCTTCATATATTTGGAGGGCTGACTGTGGTTGAGTGATATTTTGTTGGCTCCAGGATGCACCTCTTGCTCCCAAATATACCCTCTTTATCTGCTTGTTGAGGGAGAAATGTTAAAGTATGTCACTGGAAGAGCACCCTGCCTTAAAGTCAGGTTACATAATATGCAATTATCAACACTAAGGTTGGAGAAGCACTGTTTTGTAAAGTCATTAAAAAATAATTTCTCTCCAGCCCCTAAATCCTGGACATAACCTGAGGAATTGTTTGTGCACATGCGTTCTCTCTCTCTCTCTCTCTCTCTCTCTCTCTCCCTTCTCTTCTTCCCTCTTCTCTTTCCTATTCCTTCTCTCTTTTGTTTTTCTTTTATTTTTCTGTTTCTGTGTAAACCACTTTATTCCACTTCACTAGTTAGTATCACAATAAACTCCATTTCCAGCACCCAAGTAGCAATTTGATTTCTCCAGTCAAAAATTTCATGGAAAGATTTGTATTATCTTTTAGTTTTATTTTTCAGGAACTGCTTGAAGTACCGTCACACATGTGTGTTTGAAGAAGCTGGGTTTGTTGTTTGTTGCAAGAGGGAGAACACACACCATAGGGTGATTCCAGTAAGAGGGTATTAGAAAAGTCCTATTAGAGGACTTGGGCTTGTGTTAGCTCATTGCAAAATGAATTTGAGGAGTGGGACGTTGTTCCGATTGGATGCTTTTAGGAAATAGGGGTATTTAATTCTTAATCAGTCTTATGCAGGAGGAGGAAAGACTGGACAGGTAAAGCTGAAATTAGTAAAGAAGCAGCAGTCACTGCTCTCAGCCACTCTAGGTGTATATTTGGTCATTTTTGTGGCTTAATCATTGCTCATGATTTATTTGTTCAGACAGGGTTTCAGAGTAATCTTGTTTTGTTTGAATCCATCGTGGTCATTCACTAGCATTATATGATGCTGACATTCTGTGAAACAGTAATGTCTAACAGGAGAACGCATAGTCTAGCTGAGAGTACCAGAACAGCTCCTCTCTTTCAGGGGGCATTTTTCTGTTTAGAACTAACAAGCTGTAAATCTTAAGTACTCTCTTCTTCCAGATAGTGTAGTCTGTTGGTTAAAAGTTTGTAGTCTTGAACTATGCTGTCACATTTGATTGTATACTGAATCTGCCATTTGCTAGCCATGTCTAAGAAAATTTATTTAACTTATCTGTACTTTATCCCCTTTTACTGAAAACTGGACATAATATGAGTAGCTTCCTCATAGAATTATCATGAAGATTAAATTAGTTAATACATGTGAAGTTGTTAGAACAGTGTTAAGCCCATGCTAACAGTGAAAATGTTAGCTAGTAATATTTCATCAGTTTTCTTCACCACAAATAAACACCGTAAGTCCCAAAGAAATGCTCATATTATGTTCAAAAATTAGTTAATACATGTGAAGTTGTTAGAACAGTGTTAAGCCCATGCTAACAGTGAAAATGTTAGCTAGTAATATTTTATCAGTTTTCTTCACCACAAATAAACACCGTAAGTCCCAAAGAAATGCTCATATTATGTTCAAATCCTGTTTATCACTAGTATCTCTACCAGCTGCCTACAGATCCATTCCCAGATTCTTCGAAGCTCTCAGCTCACCTCTAGAGCCATCAGCTTCTGTGGCTTGCTCCCTTTCCTCATTCTCACCACTTACCTGAACTCAACCATCTCCACCACCCATGAAAAGGTTACTGTCAGGGCCTGCAAAGACCATCAGGCATCTACAAATGAGGACACATTCCACTAACTCCCAGCAATCTTACATCAGTCCCATCTATCCGCCTTTTCCTTCTACAGAGTGGAATGATAATTCACTGTTTGAATGGATTATAGAATTCCACCAGCTCAGGATTGCTCTAAAAATAATAAAGATATTTGTTTCACATTTATGGCAGGGCAACTTTGGAGGATATTAATTTTTATAATACCTTATGTATTTTTTCTTCGTTTTCTTTTGTCAAGTAAAGAAGCTTTGTAATTTCCCACTTTGAGGACTTTAGTTAGGTGGGAAGCAGACACAATCTTAGATCAAAAACTTTTCCTGCCTTTGTCAAATTTAAATTGACTCATTCAATTATGCTAGGTAGTGATGTGAAGGAAAAGAAGGTGAAGAGCACCTCTGATGAGTGCTCTTCACAGTGGAGAAGAAAGGTGACAAGAAATGACAGGCAGAGAAATACCTCCTGAGTCCAAAGGGAACACATGGCACTATTTTAGGAGAGCACTCCAAGGACGTGGTATGTAACATCTTTTGCAAAGATCCCTGGGTTCCAAATACAACGTGGAAGAAGAAGTAGAGTTTGCAGATCACAGGAACAGAAGGAAAATGTATTTCAGTCATAAACCCTACAATTTAAGCTATTAAAATATAAATCCCATGTGGTTAGGGCCTTGACTTTCTCATTAAGCACTATATCGACAACACGGAGGCAGTTCCCAGGAATGTTTCTAGTAAAGTAGTAATGTTTCTAGTAAGTGTTTATTTAGTCAATAAATGAATGAATGAATGATTACATCTCTATAACTTTTGCACATATTAACTGGAGTTACGAAACACCATTCAGACAACAGTATTAATATCCTATCAGGAATTTGATTTGTTACAAAAAAATAAATAAATAAATAAATATATTTTTTCATGACTGCCTTGGAATGTGGGTTTAGAAACACATCCACTACAGACTTGTGGAAATATATATACATATATCCACTCTGATTACCTTCCCAGAACTACAACAACCACAAAGTGATGCATATATAAAATCACTACCTGCTTTTAAAGTATGTATCTCCAAACAAAAAAGCAATAATAGCATCAGCACAGCAGAACTAGTATTAGTAGAGTTCCAACTCTCAGGGCTTGTACTTCAATTCCATTCCTTGACCTAAGTTATACAGTCATTAACTCTCCCACAAAGATAAAGCCAATTTCTTTGCTTTCAAGTAGTGACAGGATGACTAATGGCATTTTCCTGGTTAGGTCGTGCTTTCTCACACCTCTGTGCCTTTGCACATGCTGCTTCTTAGGCTTAAATGCCTTCTCGCCATCTGTACCTGGCTAACTTCCAATTCACAGTTCTTGATATCACTTAGGCGTCCTAACCTCTATAGATGCTTTCCTTAAAAAGCAATTTTTAGTAGAAGAGAGAGACCATGAATGCATTTGTAGGTCTCTAAATCTAGGGGTGAGAATTAAAAACAAAACAAAACGGACAAGGGTGATTAAAATAACTATTAAAATGTTTTATTACTTCTCTATTTTGCCTAGACTGATCTTATCCATAATCAAATTAAAGGAAATGTTTTTAAAATTGCATAGCATATTTTAATTCATATTTAACTTTATAATTCAAATACCTTCACTGGTATTATATCTAGATGTTAATGACTAGATCTCATTTTTGTTAAAGTTAAAAAGTATCTTGGGGATGTGATATTTGCAGAGGAAACTGTACATGTATTTGTATATCTGTATTTATATATCTAGTGAATTTACAACATTAACTACTCAAATCAAAATTTGAATAGAAGGATAACACTCCAGAGAAGACAGAATTTTAGTATCCTATGCCATATAAGAGTACTTATATTTAGTACTCTTTATCCCTTATTAATACCAATATTTTCTCTTCAGAATAATCATACTATCACTAAACTCAACAATTAATAAATTCCCCATTGTTTGTTAAGATTAATTATTTTCAGTTAACTGGAAACAATTTATTAGACGTGAAATGGCCAAAGGTATTTATAATCTATAACTGTGCTATCACTGTGAATTCATCATCTATTTATATATATGGCACATATACACACACAAACATTCACACACACACCAAAAAATTATATCTTTATTGAGATAGGTATCGTTAAAAATTTTCACTTCAATATTTCACAGCAAAATTATTTCCTTCTTCTTCAAATGCATTTTCAATAACTACTTCATTAAGCAGGCTATCAGTACCCTTAGGGTAAAGTTTAGTTAAAAGGGGTAATTAGGATTCTCACAGTCTTAGCATTAAAAGAAAATTTAAGATCATCTAATTCTAGTTCTAACTGGGTCAATCAAGTTCAAATGACAGACCCCTTGATCACTGTCTGTAGGTATGCTCCATATCATGGGTATAAGCATTACCAAATTCTGGTTTAAGATAATGATAAATGTGATTAATTTTATGGGTCAAGTAGGCTGGACCATGGTAACCATATATTTGGTCAAACATTGTTCTGGACATTTCTATCAAGGTATTTTTTTTCCTAAGATTAACATTTAAATTGGTGGACTTTGCTAAAGCAGATTTTCCTGCATAATGTGAGTGGACCTCATCCAATCAACTGAAGGCCTAAACAGAAAAAAACTGACCTTCTCAAGCAAGAAGGAATTCTTCCAGCAGACCACCCTCAGATCAAACTGAAACTCTTCCCTGAGTCTCCAGCTTGCTGACCTATGATGAAAGTTTTAGACTCACTGAGCTTCCACTCCATGATCATGTGCCAATTCCCTAAAATTTTCTCTCTCTCTTTCTTTCTCTCTCTCACTTGCTTACTCGCTCTCACTCTCTAAACACAAACACATGCACACACACACACGCATACACACACACACACGCACACACACACACAGTTTCTTCTGTTTCTCTGGAGAACCCTGTCTAATAAAGAAAGTGGGGAATGGCCTGAGTCCAGTCCTAGTTACAGTACCTTAGAGAGGCGTGTATGTGCACACGCGTGCGTGTGTGTGTGTGTGTGT